>NC_049907.1:19198485-19498485 GCF_001411555.2 Juglans regia | reverse complement strand
GGGATGAAAGTGTACCGTCTTTTGCCATCATGACAATGAGAATTTGAATACGATCACATTTCACTGACCATATCAAATCAATTATCCCTTCTGTAACCCGAAAGAGGTCAATTATCCTGTCTGTATACCTCAAACGTATTTTTCAATTGCAGGCATTCATGTTACATGTATGACATGATGCATTGATGACATTCTGAAGTGTATTTTAGGCAATCCCCATTTTGGGATGGAGGTTAGATTGTTCGACTCCCAGCTGTGCTTGAATTCTTTAACTGCTCTATCGGTTTGCTTTAGTAATCCCCAGACATCATGTATGAAAATTTGGTTTCTTACCCTGTCACTTTATTTTGGATGTTGCAGCCTATTGTATAGTTGCTGTTGAATCTGCTGGCAGACAGATTCCCATTGCCTTATTGGAGCGAGTTAAGGAAGATTTCAACAAGAGATATGGTGGAGGGAAAGCTGCGACTGCTGTTGCCAACAGCCTGAATAAAGAGTTTGGGTATCTATAATACTTTCTTTCATGTCTTAAAGATCTAGCTTTGTTTGTTCCAAAAGTATGTTGACACTTCGTACAATATTGTAGGCCCAAACTGAAGGAGCACATGCAGTACTGTGCTGATCACCCTGAAGAGATAAGCAAGCTTGCGAAAGTGAAGGCTCAGGTTTCTGAAGTCAAGGGTGTTATGATGGAAAATATTGAGAAGGTATGGTGGCACTGATGGTTGCTCTTGGAATTTTATGATCTAATTGGAAGTTAAAGTTGACTGAATTGCAAGCTTTTTGTTAAAGAATGTTATTGCTTATTTGTGTAGAATATCAGGCACCGATGTTAAGAATTGGGAGGGTGTTTATTTTCTTTTCCATTATAA
Source organism: Juglans regia (assembly GCF_001411555.2). Lineage (NCBI taxonomy): Eukaryota > Viridiplantae > Streptophyta > Magnoliopsida > Fagales > Juglandaceae > Juglans > Juglans regia. The sequence continues at coordinate 19,497,613 of NC_049907.1, read as the reverse complement.
GTTTCTATTAAAAAAAAAACTCCGTGTGCTGACTAAGAAGATTTATCTGTTGTGCAGGTTCTTGACCGCGGTGAGAAGATCGAGCTGCTGGTCGATAAAACTGAGAACCTTCGCTCGCAGGTAAGTCCTATGAAATCTTTTTGAAAGATGAATTGACTGCAGAAAACACTTCAAATCTTGGGTTTGGGTGCAACTCTTTGTCCTCTGAAATCAACAGATTGATCCATGCAATATTTTAGTAATGTTATTACAAGCTACATACTCGTAGGCGAGTATTCACTTTAGGCTCTTGTTGGATCTGTATTCACTTTAGTTATCATTCTTTGTTTATTTCCAGTGTTGCATATTTTCTTCATTGGGATTATTCTTTGTTTCTTCCTAAGCAGTTAAGATTAATACAGTTGAGTAGATAATTTGATGAATTGATATGGATTCTGCATTCCAGGCCCAAGATTTTAGGCAACAGGGAACTCAGATGAGAAGGAAGATGTGGCTCCAGAATATGAAGATAAAATTGATTGTGTTGGGTATTATCATTGCCTTGATTCTAATCATTGTCTTGTCTGTTTGCCGTGGCTTCAATTGTTAAATTGTCTTGGAACTTCCTGGACACTTCCTCACCAGCATGCCGATTCCAATTGTCTTGGTAGATTCCTTTCCACCTTGCAGATCCTTGCTCTTGGGTTTTTGATGTATTAGATTATACCTATCCCCTTCTGCTAGCCTCTTAGGATTGAGGAGCATTTGTCTTTTGGATTGGCTGTATAGTGATATTCTTCTACTTCTGCAACTGCAAGTAGATAAATTTTCTGTATGTTGGATGTTATGAATTTTTGGTTTATTGAAGTCTCAAGATGTACCTGCATGTTAGTATGTCTTTTTGAAATGCTATGAATCTTTCCCACCATTTTTCTTCGTACAATGTCTTTTCCTTTGTTGCTTGAGGTCCTTTAAGTTATAAATATATATATATATATGTATGTATGCATGTATAAATGTATATAAACTGGGTGTAGCGAGTTCAGGTTGGTTCGATAGGGTCTAAGTACATTTTTGGTCCTTTTTAAAAAATTTGCATTGGTTCTAGATTGCTTTTAGGTGTTGGGGTTTTTCCATTTTTATTCAGACAGTCCTATCTGTATGCTGTTGACAACCTTAATGCCGTGCCAATAGAATTGTGGGACGTGTTCTCAACTATGCCAGATCAGCTCATCACCTGCAACATTGTCCTCAAATAGAATAATTAAAAAAAAAAAAAAAAACTAAACAAAAGCTGAAAATATAAAAATAAAATAAAAAATAAAAAATTGACAAAATAGTAAAAAAACAATGAATACCATCCCTTTTCGTTTCTTAGATCTCGAGTCCAAGATGCCCATGATTGATGATGTTCTTTATCTATTCCCAATTTTAGTGTTTCATTAACAAGGTGTTGTTTAAATATGAAACCTAGAACTAATTTATTTATGAATATAAATTAAAGTTGATTAATTAATTTTTAAGAATCATGAAGCCTTTTATTTTTTCCTTTGAGGCAAATAGTTTAGTGAGTATTAATTAAGATATACAAGAACAGGAAGAAAGTCCTAAATAAGAGAGATAAATATATGAAGTGAATTTTATATCATTTATTATTATTATTATTAGTATAAATATTTAGGATAACAATAAATGAAGAATAAATACCATAATACTCATTTTATGCGTTAATCTATTTCTTTATAGAGACTTTCAAGGCGTCCTTAATTTAAGACCAGACCATATACGGTACAATACAAGGCAACCAAAAGCTAACTAACGAAAATGGAAAGGATATATAATTTACGGCTGAGGCAGACAAACTCACTGTTGTGGTGTGTGGAGGCAGAGATCGGTAGCCAGTTAATCTACACTTCAAATAATAATAGTTTTTTTTTTTTTTAATAAACTAGTAATAATATTTTTCATCGGGGTCATTGAAATAGTATAAGCAATGCTAGATTTTTTTAATAGGAAAACAAATTATCATTGATAAAAGATTTTATAGACATTTATCAAGTCAAATAGTTTGAAAAATGAAGTCTGAAAAACAATCTCATCACATATCTATGCCAATCTCACCATATATCTATGCTTTCAACGTTCCAAGCATTTCGGGCAAGTTTATGTGCTGCCATATTTCCTTCTCTATAAACATGTTGAACTTGACACTCTCCAAACAAAAGTAGGATTTCTTTTATTTCACTCATCAGAATACCCAACATAGCATCAGAATCTGCTGCTCTTGAAGTGCCTTCACAATCAACAAACAATCACTTTTGTCCATTAGCTTCTGGATACCCATATTAGCACAAAGCCATGAGCCTATGAAAATAGCTAATAATTCCATAGCTTCTAGATCAACAACTTCACCTTCCACTTTACTAGAAGCCATAACAATGTCTCCATGATCATCTCTGAGAATTGCACCAACTCCAGCTCTATGAAGATCACAAAACATGGGCCCATCTACATTTAGATTTAAGGAACCTCGAGGTGGAGGTTTCTAGCAGTAGAAATCCTTTGTCTTAGTTTTAGGCAAAGTTTTGAGATCTGTAAACATCCTTTGCATCGACATAGCATGTTCAATCCCTTGTCTTGGTTCAATGCAATCCTTGTCATGCACCATCTTGTTCATTCCATACAAAAAAGCCCATGCAATTGAGAAGAGTATAGACAAGTCACCAGAGCTACATTATTCTTTTACTTTCATTGCTACATCCATTACTTTCATATCCATGTCTATCTTTCCCATAATAGGCACTTATCTATCCCAATAATATCTGATTTTAGGGTAGTTGACACTACAAGAAAAAATCATATTGCGGCTATTTTTTGGCTGTTAGAAATAAAATCGCCACAATTGAAATTTAATTGCAGCAAATTGTGACTCACCGCACAGTTCTAACATCAACTTTTCTAAATGTCTTATTGCAGCGATTTTTACTCCTATTGTGGTGAAAGACTCGCCGCAAAAAACTTTTAATAGTGCTGGAAAAAGTCTTTTTCTTGTAGTGTGAATAGTGCATGTGAACGATCTTCTAACCTTTGATTGTAGAAACAACACATCTCTTCAGTAGTCACATTCTTCTTCTGCAGATTCTGTTGAGTAGGAAGCCCTTCTTTGCAAGCTCTCCATGCAAATACCTTTACTTTATTAGAAACATTCATCTTCCACAGAGCCTTCCAAAGAGCATGTTGTCTGCTAGAATTTGAGCATTCGCCTGAGTCACTGTTGAACTCCTCTTTAATGAATCTATAAGATCTTTTAACACTGAATTTCCCATTCTTATCCTGTGTCCATACCCATTTATCAGTATGCTCTCCAGTAGGGCTGAAAATCGATGGGTTCGGCGCGGTTTCGGTGCCAAACCGACGCCGAACCGATGTCTGCTATGAGAGGAAAAAATGGGCCGAAATCGGTCGATTGGGGGAGAGAAAACCGATATTATCGGTCTCGGCGAGGCGCGGTGTGGTTTGGTTCCTCAGTCTGCCGTCGGCGTCTTTGTGACGGAGGAGAGATGTGCTGCCGTTTACCATGAGAGAGTAGAAGAAAGTTGCAGGTGAAATGGAGGAAGGAAGAAGACGCGGGGAAGAAGAAGAAGAGGGGCCAGGGGCATATTAAATCCATTTTGAAACGGTGCCGTTTGGCTTAAAAGCCAAACGGCACCGTTCCATATGTTTTTTTTTTAAGTTCCAAGGAAAAAACGACGCCGTTTTATATACATAAACTTTTAAAAAGTATATATATAAAGGGTCAGCCGGTTCAGTGGTTTTCCAAGGGTTCAAACCGGCGCCGAACTGGCCGATATCGGTTTTCAACAATTCCTGCCGCCTGCCGACCGATTCCTTGCCGGTTTCGGCCGGTTCTGACTCTGGCGGCCGGTCTAATCGGTTCCAGGCTGGTTTAGGCAGTTTTTGTACACCCCTACTCTCCAAGACATATCATGATTTTTAGAATATTTGCTGCTACACTTGGATTGAAGAGAGTTCTTATCTTCTTCACATGTCACCAACTTGTGTTTCTATCAATAATGCTAGCCACTATGTCTTCTTTGTTTCTAGTCCTTATGTCAATGTCTTCTATTTGTAAAGATTGATGGCCCAGGATCCAATGATCCCTCCAAATTTTGGCAGTCTTTCCATCACCAATCCGCCATCTACAACCATGACTCAACTACTTTTTTGCTTCCCAAATACCTCTCTAGGCATATGAAGGATTTTTTCTCAATCTAGCTTTCCAAAAACTGACCATTAGGAAAGTATCTAGCCTTAAAAATTTTATGCAGCATGGTACCCTCCTCGTACAAAATCCTCCACCCATGCTTGGCTAATAAGGCTAAGTTGAAAACTCTCAAATCTTTAAAGCCTAATCCACCTTTACACTTTGGTTCACACATTTTCTACCAACTGATCCAGTGAATTTTTCTTTCATTCTCTTTTTGACCCTACCAAAATTTTGCCATTATTGATTCCAGTTCTGAACACAAGGCACCATGTAGTAAGAGCATTGGCCAAGTCTAAAGTTTGGCTAGAATCTTAACTTTTGGCTAAATATAGTATAAACTTTTGACTATGTGAGTCCACATTAGACTAGTCTTCTTAAAGTCAAAATAATAATATAATATTATATATTCTAATAATATTTGACAAAATTTGTTTTTTAGATTTTGCAAATACACTTTATATATTTTAATAATATTTGATAAAAAAAATTTTATGCAACAATTCTTGAAACCAACAAACTAATTTTTTACAACGCTTATTCTTTTGCCAACTTTTTTAGTTGTAGCTAATAGTTAAGGATCAAATTAGAATTTTGTGAAGCCAACAACAAACATATGATACCAATTTCTTGTACCAACCAATCACCATCTATAATTATTGAAACCAACAAACTAATTTATTCCAACCTTTCTTCTTTTGCCAACTTTTTTAGTTGTAACCAATGGTTGAGGATCAAACCCTATAAATAGATCTATCCTCTAACTACATTCATCAAAACCCAACATTTCTTCTTCCAATTCTTCTATTTTTCTTCCCTCAATTTGCTGTGGATCCCTCTTCAAATATTGAATATGATGATTATTCTGAGCATGAGTTGGATATGATGTAAACAATTGCAATGATATCCGAGGGAGCATCTTCTTCACCTCGTCGTAATCCTCAACGTCGTAGGTTCATCAGACATGATTCATTCGAAAGTCATCAATGCCTTTGGAATAATTACTTTGCTGAATCACCAATAATTTTCCCATTCTTTTTCGGAGAAGGTTTCGAATGAGTCATGATATTTTTTTATGCATACATTCTAATGTAGTCTCCCACGATGATTATTTTGTCCAAAAGAGATATGCTAGTGGGAGGCTTGGATTGTCTTCCCTTCATAAGATGAATGTAGGGATCAGGATGCTAGCATACTGCAGATCTGATGGACAAGTACATCAGAATTGGAGAAAGCACCGCACGACAAAGCATGAAGAAATTTGTTAAGGCAATTATCTCAATTTTTTGGGGTCAGTACTTGAGATCTCCAAACAGCAGTGATATAGCGAGGTTACTAGATGCCGGACAAAGATGTGGACTCCAAGGAATGTTGGGTAGCATTGATTATATGCATTAGAGATGGAAGAATTGTCCTAGTGCATGGAAAGATATGTAATTTGGTCACATAAATCAACCAACTATTATTTAGGAGTTTGTTGCATCTTATGATCTTTGGATATGGAATGTTTTTTTAAGTTTGCCTAGGTCGCATAATGACATCAATGTACTTGATTGATCTTCTGTTTTTGTCGCATTGGCCTAAGGTCGTGCTCCTCCATGCAATTACACAATCAATAGTCACAAATATACAAAGAGATATTCTCTTGCAGATGTTATATATCCTTCACGGGCAACATTAGTGAAAACAATTCCTATTCCATATGGAAATAAGAAAAACACTTTGTTGCTTGCCAGGAGTCTACAAGATGTAGAGCGTGCATTTGGAGTACTCCAAGGTTGATTTGCAATTGTGTGTGGACTCGCTAGGTATTTTGAACCTGAAATTCTAAAAGATATTATGTACGCATGCATTATTCTACGTAATATGATTGTTAAAGATGAACGGAATCTATATCTCGGCGTTGAGCAGTTCATTTATGAACAAACGAAAGATACTCCAAATGAGCCAATTTCACTCGATAATATACCTGAATTCTTGGAGTTCATTGCACAACTTATAGCCAACTCCAGGCTGACCTTATCGAGCATTTATGGAGTACTCATGGCCGCACATAATTTCATAGTGAGCATGTGGAAAGAGTTGTTCCCACTATGTAGTACTTCTATGATTGATTTCAATGTGGTAATTTGTAGTACTTCTATTAGTTAAATGTGGTAAAGTGTAGTACTTCTATTATTGTATGAAATCGAAATCACTTAATTAGCATCAACTTAATTAACAAGACACGGCAAGTCACTTAATTAGCACATCAACTTTACTTAGGCTACTATGCTATATTGGCACAAATTTCACGTTTTTCCTTCTCTGATGCCAATAACCCTTCAGTACATTGGCATAAACATAATATATGTTGTTTACTCACGTTTTTCACTACATCTCCTTCACTCCATGTTTAATGTTATTAACCCAAAAATTAGCATCAACTTATAAATTCAATGTTCAAGAACCTGTGCAAAAAGAGCACTTCATGTTTAATTTTTTAAAAAAAAAAAACTGCATCTCCTTCACTCCAAATTCACTTCATTTTTTATGTTCAAGAACTGAATTCCTATAAAGAAATTTGCAAGATTCCAGCACATTCAAGTCCAAATTCATAAGACACGACAACACCTTCAAATTCAAGATTCCAAATTCAAGTCCAACAACACATGGCACCAACAGTCCATATAAATTCCTCTTTATATGCCAAAAGAGTTATAAAAGTTACCAAAACAGTCCACAAATTACCAATATAAATTACCAAAATAGTCCAAAAAAGTCCATATAAATACCAAAAGAGAATTTCCAACACAACTTCTAATACAAAAGTTAATATCCAGTTCACAAATAACCAAAATAGCCCACAAATTGCTAACACAGTTCAGTTTCTAGTACAAAGATAATATCCACAGTTCACACATTTAGTTGTTACTCAGCCACATATTTATCTAGCATACATGTGCCTAGGCAGCCACTGAATTCCAAAAACATTTAGTACTACCAATATTAGAAGTTAAACACCTTCATAAGGTGTCAAATGAGATGTAGATGTACTTCCAGAATAGGACTTCGATTCCTAAAAAATTTGCTAGTTGAATATTACGAAACATTCTTGTTATATGGCATTATTGCCACGTAAATCTAACATCATCATCTTTGCCTCAAACTTCTTCTTCTTTAGTTGAAATGCTGCTTCACTTTTTTGGTCTGCCTTCAACACAGCATTTCTTCGCTCTTCCATGGTTGTCACTCTATCCTCAGTCATTTTAGCTAACGCAATCTTGATCTCTACCTCTTTGCCTTCCATCGACTCCCGCTTCCTCTCCCTCTCTTTCTCAGCAAGAACCTCCAGGTTCTCCTCGGTTATATCAACAGCAACTTCACCAAACACTTTTTCTTCTAGCCTTATCTTCTTACCAAATGTGCATATGTGTTGCTGTCATTTTAGAAGACAACAACAGTGCTTCATTGTGAAATTAGACCCTACCATCTCTTTGTACAACATCTTTGCTTTCTCAATCTACAAAGGTGAAGGAATATTTGTTAGTTCATAAATAAGTCCAACATAATTGCATGATTAAATGAAAATGGTACATACCTTGTCTTGTTCCGTTGCACCATGGGTGCAATGACTCTACCTGTGCTATATATGCACAAAATCTATTTGTCCATTTTTTAATCGTGGACCACCGATTCATCAAAGAGCCCTCAAAACAGTTAGCAATATTCAGTTTTTTATATTCATGATAGAATGTGGTAATTCTTTCCCACATGTGAGTAAACTTTTGATCAGTATCCCTTATCACATCGATGCTAATGTTGAGCCAAGCTGAGGCGAGGAGGTTATTCTCCTCTACAGTGAATAATGCACCTCTTTGATTTTTTTTAAAGATGCATTTTTTCACAGTCATTGGGAGTTGCTTGGACCACAATATTAGAATGTTGCGTTGAGGTGCTATTGTAACCTCTTCCTCCACTTTGTAAGAGAGTGGTGATGAATGGGTTATCATAAAAATGTTTGTCTATCCTTAAAAAACATTAAATTTTCAAGGAGTCAGAAAAGTTACCTAATATTCAAGTCCAAATTCACAAGATTTTAACTTCAGTTGTCTTGGCTTTTAAAAGTATTTGTTTTTAAAAGTAAAGTGAGAGGACAAATGCAAAGCAAATACAAATGCATACTAGTTGCCTTGCAAACCAAAACGTTGCCAAAACAGTGAAACATAATAGCAGATCTCATTGAACCATGCCATAACATACCAAATAGCAACTGCCATGCATGTAGTAAACATATTACTTGTAAAAAATAAAAAATAAATAAATAAAAGACAAGCATCATATTAGCATGTAGTATTATTTCTTAATATCTCGATCAAATATTCAACTTAAGAAATCTAGGTTAACTGCCAAAGGAAGCAAGAAGCCAAGAATGTAGATATAAATGGTTTCTCTATTTATTTGCTTTGTAAAGGGTTGAAAATCTGTAAATGCTAGTGATGTTTTGGTGGTGTATATCAAGGATGGTTATGTTGATCTTGCTTTGAATTTAGATATTTGTTGCCTCCCAAACCTCTCATTTCAGGGAGGGCAATGTAACTAACACAGAGCTTGTAAGATCAACAGAACTCCCAAACCTCTCATTACAGGCTCTGTGTTAGTGAATTAGAATTGTAAGTTGTATTTTTGGTGGTCTTTTTGCTATAACTCTCAAATTTCACATTAACAAGCATTTGTACATGCCAACAAAGAATGCGAGTATTGGCAAATAAGAATATGAATGAAGAAAGAAATATTTAAAAACTAGAAATTTAAAGAAGTGTCTATGTCATGATTCACAATGGTTTACACATTGACCTTCATCTTATAAATTCAAGTTATTTCAAAATCTTACATTTTACCAATATCATTAAACCAAGAAAAAAGGAAATATGCCAACAAACTTGCATAGAAGTACTCGACCATTGTTGTAACTTGTAAGTTAATTTTTTTTTATAAGTACTCGACCGTTGTTGTAACTTGTAAGTTATGAAGCTTATTTTATGTCAGTTTTGCCAAATTCTCTTTGAAAATCTCATTGCAAGTAGAAGCTTAGGCATGGAACAGCCTCTGGCGTGGACTTTGCAATAAAAAGAACAAGGAAAAAAAAACACTATAACTCATGCACTAGATAGGAGGCTTGAAGTTTCATTTAGATTTTCAATTGGGATATAGCCTCACATAGTTCCCTTTTAACTTCTAGATCCTAAAGTACCATAGGGCTTAAAATAAGGTAGAAGACGACTATATTTGCCCAGTATCCAATGTGTGTAATCGAAAGAAAATATTATATTTTTTGCCCAGTTTCTCCTAAAATCAAAGTACATGCATTGGGTCTAGAAAAGTATGTAATATGCTATCGTCAGGGAGAATCGAATAATGTAAAGCCATGATATGTAACAAACCAAAATACCCAAATCGCAAATCAGTTTGTCAAGAAACTAAGAAAATCTAAACACAAAAAACTAAGAAAATCTAAGTAAATCATGGAGAAAAAATGGGAATACTTCCTAATAACATACTACGCATGACCATAGAGAAATACCCAAATCGCAAACCAAAATACTGAAATTGCAAAACAATTTATCAAAAATACCTAAATAACGATTTTGTTGTGACAGACTTGTGGAGGAAATGCGCAACCTTCTAGACCATTCACCGGCAAGGCAACCTTGTGACAGACTGGTCCTTGCAAAGCCTAACACACGGTGATGAAATCACTTGATGAAGAGGAAATGGGAGAAAATAGAAAGAGAAGAGGGAGAGGAAAGCCTACACAGAGAGAAGGGAGAGAGGAGGGAGGAAGAGAGATTACCGTTTTAGGCTGGAAGACGACGCTAACGTGGACGATTGACGGAGAGAAGGGTGATTGCGGTTGAAGAAGACGTAGGAATCTTGTGTTTCGCACGTTTCGGGATGAAGAAAGAGAAAAGAACGAGGGAAAGAGAGATGAAAGGTAGATGAAATAATAAAATATACATTTTAAGGGTGAACAGTAGCTCGCCAGGTTTGTAGAGGAGCCCAGATTTACTGTAGCTCAAGTGTTGAGCTTTGAACTTTTATCTAGTCTAATGTGGAGGTTTTTTCTCACATGATGCTAAAATTTAAACTTGCATTGGCATTTGGGTAGGCCATTGCCAATGCTCTAAGAAGCAATTCATAAAGTATGTCGGAATTGAGAGAGCTACTGCCTTTATCAGAACTTTCTTCCCACCTTGAGAGAACATTTTTTCTAGGTAGATCTACAACTTTTGCCAAACTTTGAGCTTTATTTATGAAAAAGCCTTGGATTTAGATCTACCTATAATAGGAGGTAAACCTAAATATTTCTCATACTGTTGTGCACTACTGACTCCCCACAATTGCATTATTTCATCTTGCATCTCAGACTTCACATTACTACTAAAAACCATAGAGGTTTTGTTCCTGTTAATTTTCTACCCAGAAGCATTCTCATATTTCTCCAACAATGATTGAACCCTTCTATTTTCCTCAACATCAGCTTTACAAGAAATTACACTGTCATCTGCAAAGAGTAGGTGATTTACGTGAGGGCCCCCTCTGCATATTTTGATGCCTGAGACTTCCTGATTCATCCTGGCTGATTTTAGAAGAGAAATTAATCCTTCAGAGCATAGTATAAACAAGTAAAGGGATAGAGGGTCCCTTTGTCTCAAACCTTTACTAGGTGTAATAGGTCCCTTTGATTCTCCATTAACCAAGATCGAAAAAGAAACAGACCTAACATAAAACATGATCATATCAATCAGTTTTTGCTCAAAACCCATGGTCCCCATCACTGTCTGTACAAAACCCCACTCTACACGATTATATGTTTCGCTCACATCCAGTTTTAAGGACATATATCCTTTTTTTCCGATTTTCTTCTGTTTCAAATAATGGACAAGTTCATAGGCTACAAGTACATTGTCAGTTATAAGACGTCCAGGGACATGCACTTTGAGAGTCCGAAATAATGGAAGGTAAAACATTCTTCAATCTATTAGCAATGACTTTTGAAATCAACTTATAAACCACATTGCACAAACTTATTGATTGATAATATACTTTAACATGAAACTTTTTCTTGGGAATCAGTGTAATAAAAGTATGATTCAAGGAGGTTTCCTTGAAAGCCCTCAACACAACAAAACTGGTTTCCCAACAATATGCCAAAACCTTTGGCAAAGCACTGGGGCAATACCATCAAGTCTAGGAGCCTTTGATGGGTTCATTTGCTTCAAAGTTGCAAGCACTTGCGGCTCCGTATATTCCTTAGCTAACGTTGCATTCATTGAATGAGTCACTTTCCTTTCTAGATTTTCCAATAAATATGTAGGACCACTCTGCTCAAAAGTTGAAAACAGATTCTGGAAATAATCTAGAATCAGCTTATCTCTCAGCTCCCCTTCCTGCCATTCACCAGAGGTATCTTGAATTTTCACAATTCTATTTTTCCTCCTTTTATGTGAGGCTTTCATGTGAAAGAATTTTGAATTCTAGTCCCCTTCCTTCAACCACAACGCCTTTGATCTCTGCCTCCACATAATCTCATCTCTCTCCAGCCATTTTTGAACCTCATTCCTTTGCATAATAATGCTCTTCTCTTCTAACACAAATGGGATCTCTATCTTGTACCAATTTGAGTTTTGCTTGGCTATGTGTAGTTGGTGTTGTACATTGTCAAAACTTGCACGATTCCAGATATCCAGTTTCTGACCACACTCTGAAATCAAGGTCATCACTTCTTCCCTATTATTTCTACCAGTTCCATTTCTCCATGTTGCTTCAATAATATCATTACACCCTTTTCCCCCTATCCATATAGCTTCAAATCTAAAAAACTTCTTCCCTTATCTCAGTATATAACCCCCATTTGAGTCCAGCCAGATAGGTAGATGATTTGAATAAGCCGCCATTCCATGATTAACATTAGCTTGTGGAGGCCTACTCCAACATTGTGAATTGGTCATAAATCTATCAAGTCTTTCACTAATGTTGTATCTTCCATTTCTTCTATTATACTATGTGAATGTTGGCCATCTGTAACCTAAATCCCTCAAAGCTCAGTCATTAACCACTTCCCTAAAATCAGCCATTTGTCTCTCTAGACGTGCCCTTTCCCCCATTTTTCATCTTGATAGAGTATTTCATTAAAATCACCAAATACCAGCCATGCATCTCCCCCCTACATAAAGATCTAATTAATTCCCATGTTCTAAATCTATGATTTGTATCAGGATGTCCATAGACACTCGTAAGGTACCACTCTCCCTTGTTAAAACCATCGTCCTTAATACAAGCACCAATATGATAAGTAGAGTATCCTTCCCCCAAAATAGAGCAACCCTCCCACTTCCACCATCACAATCCACTGCTAAACAATTATTGAAACCAATTTTTGTCCGTACAAGTTTCGAACGCTTGAGCTTTCAATCTGGTTTCTTGTAAGAATAAAATGTCGGACACTTCCTTCTTGACTAAGTCTCGAAGAGTACGAATGTCTCGCAAGTTCCCAAGCCCATGAGCATTCCAGCTATGGATTTTCATGGCTCCTGGCGGGGCTGAGCACCAGCAACCGCCTATATAATCTGTTATGTCTCCACATTTTCCTCATCAGACCTCCTTTTGTAATACCTCCTCTTTGTTGATCTTCCCTGACCTTCATCCACCTCCCATTGATCTTTACATTTTTCTGGTAAGATTTTTTTGTTGGGAGTTGAGTAACTGTGTTGGTGTCGTTTTGCCTATGTGGGATATGTGTTTCCATTTTCGGCTTACTAAGACATCAGGTTTATGAAGGCCAGATTCACATGGGCTCTCTGCTGTGAACTCATTTGTCTGAGAAGTTGGCCCATTTCATTCCACATCTCGAGCCCATAGCCCATTTTGTTTTTCTGGCAAGCCCACCTGTTGCCCCTCAGTAATAGGCTCTCGAATCTCATCTTCTTCCTCCATTTCCTACGTAAAATCAGTTGCCCGCCCCTTTTGAAAATCAATCTTCCCACCTCCTGAATATATGGCCTCCTTTTCCTTTAACTGCATAATAGTCTTCGATGTTTCTGCCTCATAATTAGGACCAATCCCTTCATTCTTGGAAGTTTCCTCCATCATATCATCCGAAAAATTTGTTGTTTGAAATTGGGTACCGGGATTTCCTCTGTTATCCACCAAAATTGCTGCTTTTTCCTTCCTTCGTTCGCAGGAGTAGAGCACCTGATCTCTCTTTTCTGATCTCGTCGTTCCCAACCCCTGCCTCCCTGACCACTAGCTCGCATCCATTTCCCATAAGGAGAACCTTCTTTTTCATAGTCGTTCTGCACTTTTTGCCATAATCCACACTCTATGCCCCAATCTTCCACAACAATAGCAAAAGTTTGGGAGGCGTTTGTATGATATTCGGACTCATATTGGGTCTACTGAACCGATATTTATCTTCTTACCTCATAATAGAGGCTTTGTAATATCAATACTGACACGAACTCTCATGAACTCACCCTAAGCCATTTCTCCCTTCTCAAGATCTACTTCCTCTACCCTTCCAATTTTGCTTCCAATCAAGTTGCCCATGTACTTTTTCCTGGCTATGAGTGGTAAGTCATGTAGACGAACCCAGAACAGAGCTTTCGTAGGTCGAATTTGGTGAACTTGTTGATTCCCATCAACCTCTTGTACCATCACCAAGTGTTTGTCAAATGACCAAGGCACTTCACGAATAACATGATCCTTATTTCGAAGATCTTCAAACTCTATGAGTGTTAGGAAAGAATTCAGTTCTCTGAATTGGATGTTTCTGGCCGGCCTCCAAACCTTCTTCATAGTCACTTTGAGTGCATCCCTATTATAATGCCGATCCATTAGCAATTTCACAATCAAACACTTGCCTCCACAAATTGTTGCATCTTCCAATTTATTGGTCTCCACATGAATTTCCTTGTTCTCTTGTTTCGTGAGAGAGAGCCTCTTGTATAGCTCCTCTAACTTCTCCTCCATACTGCACTTTCATTCATCTTCTATGTAACTCAGTAGATGAATTGCATGTAAAATGACCTACACAACGACAAGATTTTGGACCTCTACTTGGGAGAAGCCCAGAGAGGAAATCTTTTTGTATAAATAATGCTAGATTTAATCTTAGAGTCTGCAAGCTTTTTGCACTTTGTTTGGAAAAAATAAAGTTTATTATTAAAAAATAATTTTTTTCATATGGGTTACAAATTTGTCTATATTTTATTATTTTTATTAAAAAAAATGTGTGAGACTTTCACATTCTAAGACTATAAAATCATTTCTCATAAATAGATTTATATCTATTTTAGGGTGATTTTCATCTAAACTTGACCATAAGGAAAACATAAAGTCTCTCTTTCAAGTTATGCTTTTAGTGTTTGACAAGAATTTAAATATACAATGGATTTTGTAAACTACAAGTTTTTTAAAAATATAAAGAAAGTTGATTAAAAGTGATATATAATAGATGTTGTAAATGAACTTCATTTTTCATTTTGCTACAGTATTTGTTAATGTGGAGTAAACTGTTCACAACTTTAAAATTTTTTTAATTAATTTCTCTCGTACTTTTCCACATGATACTTCCATATTTTCATTTCCATATCACCCTTCTTTACAATAACTCCACAAAGAATATTTGACCCTCTTGAGAATATTCTCACATAATATAATATATTTTTTTTAATTAATTTATATTTTGTTTTAACTTATAAATTTGCATTAATATGAAACAAGACATAATTATATGACATTGTATATGAAGAGATATTGTCAATATCAAAAGATGTGAGGATATTATTGATAGTTAGAGAAAATATTTAAAATGAATAAAAAAGATTAAAAAATATAATATTTAAATAATACAGAAAAATAGATAAGTTGATGTATAATATATTATTAAAGTCAATATGTAAAATAAAAAAAATAGATTTTAGTGATATATTTTAAAAAATAGGATAAAAACGCCATTTTGAATGCTCTTAGATTCACAAATCACTGGACTTCAGTGATCCAATGACGAAAATCTAAGGCCACATTTAGATTGAAAGATGCTCTAATCTCATCTTAATATCTAAACACCACAAATATTTTTTAATTTCAAATTTTTAACTTTTTTATCTAATCATTATCAAATTATTACAATTTTTTTAAACTTTCAAATAAAATATAAAATATATAATTCAACTTTTTTAAATTCTAAAATAAAAATAATATTAAAAATTTATATTCTAATTATATTTTAATTTTATAATATTTTTATTTAAAATTTCTTCTTTTATTTTTTAAAATTTTATAAAATATTTTAATTCAAACCCATTTCATTATTGTTTAAAAATCATCTTGTCGTCTCATGTCACTGTCAAGGGAGGCCTGCTAATCGTTAACTGCTATTTGACACAAGTCACTGAAGTGAGGTCCACTTTGACAGCATGGCGTCTCTTCACAAAGAAGTTCTAGAAGAAAAATATACAGTTTTTTGTTTTTTCTTGATAGGTGAAGAAAAATATACAGCTACTTTCAAAGGCTCACGTCTCCCGATCCAAGTGAATCTATCCACTATCCTGACGCTCGCACACAAATTCTCACAAACGAAGAGGTGAAAAACTAAAAAGAAAAAAGAATCAACAAGCTAACTGATTCCTAAATGGAGAGATCTCTTCAAAGATGGGCAGTCTCCTTGATCTGATTGGTGCCCGTTGGTTCACCAACTGTTCAACCCCCTCCTTGAAATCATCTTCTATACTAAATATTGATGACAGGCTCGAAGAAGATAGATGAGATTGGTATTGCAGTAGCTCCTGCAGTAGCTCCTCTGCACGTTTTCTTGACTTAGAATCCGAGGACCCTGAGAGTTTACCCTGCAGTACATCTTCAAGAACCATTCTTGCATCGGTGTATCGAGTTTGCTTGATCAGGCAGAGGCACAGGTTGCAGGCCTTGTTCGCATCCGGGTCGATTAACTGAGCTTTCTGATAAACCACTTCTGCAGCCATATGGTTTCCTTGTTTCATGTACGCCCAACCCAAGTTTGCCTGTGTCACACAGGCTTCCAGTGTCAAATGTTTGTTCTGACAACTAAATCATGAAATTGGGGATGGGAAATGCGAGGTGGATTCATACTTGATATAATTCTCCCTCAAAGAGTTTGAATTTGGATAATACAAAGCTAAATTCAGTTCTGTTTTGTAACAAAAATTTGAAAATTTCAGCATGCTGACAAACTCTTACAGATAGAAAATAGAAAATATGATAGAAATTGAAATGGAAAAGAGAATAAGAGATAAGAATGAGATAGACTTTGAGACTATATTTTTGCTATTCTTAAACCGCCAGTAAAATCAAAGTCTAGCACATACTTGAGTGCTAAACAACCAGAAAGAGTTAAGAGACAGCAAATAGGTAATTGAAGTAATCTAGTACCAGTATCCTGGACGTCTCTTGCTTGATGGTGACTTGGAACTTCTTTCCACGAGAGCGACCTGTTTTGGTAGCCTTGCCGTTAAAGGCCTCTCCTTGATGAATCATCCGAAGCTTCTGCTTTAGTAACTCAATCTGCTCCTCGATTCTCCCACATTTCTGCTAAAATGCTTATGGTTAGTAGTAAGTACCATCAGTGCAAGAAAGGAGAAGTAAGCTGTCAGAGAATTCCGTCTCTTAAATTTCTTTTTCTTTTTTTTTTTTTTGAAAAGAAATTTCTATTCAAAAATAAATAAATTTAAATTTCTTTTTCGTGCAAAGCGTAAGAGGTCCAAGGATTTCATGTGCTGTTTGGATCTGAAGCAGAGGACAAGGAAAAAGAAAATTTGGAATCTTGTAAGATTTGAGTTCCCTTCTTTTCCTTTTTTGGGCCAGTAAATTCCCTTCTTCTTACCCTATCCTTTTTTTTTATGATAGTTTTTTTTCACCCCATCCTTAAAATATCCAGTAACAATTTTGAACAAAATTCTCAGTTCTAACTTCACTATGTCTCTACTAAATACAAAGAAGAAAAAAAACATATTCAATTAAAAACGCAGATTTGGTTACAGACACTTGGACCCCCCCGAATTGGGTTGGACCACATCATGATATGGGAGCAATATTAAGAACTATCTTGGATAAAACAGTCTGATACCATATGCTTCGGAGATAATAAAAATGGTGAATTTAATCTTCTGATTATTATTCTATTTACAAACTAATTTGAAAAAAAAAAGCATGTAAATTCATGATGCTACTGTAACGCGAGTACCTTGTACAAGTCGATGAGGACGTTGTCCAAGGATTCCTGAGCTTGCTTGGAGCAACGATCCCTGAAAGATCTGATTGCTTCAATGGCTTCTTCTGCTCTATCTTGCTGTTTCATAACCACTGCCATGTCTTTGAGGGCGCTATCTACTCTGTCACCCGCATTTATCGCCTTCCAAAATAAAACTATAGCCGATTCGGGATCCTTCTCAACCAACTGCACAAACCCAGCACAGTTTGAGTAACTCAGTTAGATCGATTGCCAATTGCACCTTAGCTCAAGTCCAAAAAAAATAACGGAACTCAGGCTCCTAATGCCAAACAAAAAATGACAAGAAACACATATACGTTCATGTTGGAAAATTTTGGCCATTTTAATCCAAAATGACATAGTAAATGAATTCCTAGTTATAAATAAAACGTAAAAAAGAAAACTTATATTAGCAATTTTCAGACCACATATTGAAGGGTTAAGCAATTTTAAATGACAGAATCCCCGATGAATTCCCTCGTGAAACTTCATATAGATGTCCGATCATTACGGAAGGCCGCACATCGCAAATCAGCAGCAAAAGAGAAGAAGAAGAAGAAAAGAAAACAGAAGGGGAAATAATAAATGGAAAATAAAAGGTGAAACAGTACCTGGACGTGCTTGGCACGAACGTAAGGGCTATCACCGGGAGGGAGCTTGTGAATAACATGGTATGAATTAGGAAGACTCTCTTCCTTCTCACCTTTTCTCGTGCTCATCGTCTTCAAATATCTACACACACACGATCACTCTCTCTCTCGCAACCAGAGCAGGTGTTGATGAAAGAAATGGAAGAAAGACATCAATTAAGGCTATAAACAGAGAGAGAGAGAGAGAGGGATGCAATGGGGGAGCTGTGTAGGTTTGGAGAAGAATGAATGTGGACGATTTCGCGTCCGAGTTCGTTGGCTTCTGGATTTTGCTCCGCAGGGTAGGACATGGTTAGTTGCCACGTGGGATCTGGCTGTTAAGCATCTAATCATCTGTGCCCTCCTTCTAGTTTTTTTTTTTTTTTCTTTAGAGGACGGGCGTTTTTGGAAATCTATTACATTTTCTTTTCGGATTTATACTTACCATTTTGCCCCCAATCATTTCCTTTGAAGTTTTTTTTTTTTTTTAAAAACGGATCTCATTCCATTCATTTAAAAAGGACATACAACTTTGACTTTAAATAACAAGTCAATTACAAACGTTAGTAGAATCTCAGTACACTATTGTGACTGACATGGTCTAGTCCAAACAGCTTATCTCTAAAGACCGAAGTCTAAGAGATAGCACAATTCTGTTCCCGACATGAACGTGTATGTGTTTCTTGTCATTTTATGGCGGTGAATGGAAAACTGAGTTTATGGCGGCGATACATATGTTTATGGTGATGAATGGAAAACATAAGTGCAGAGAAATAAAAAAGATGAACACATGAGTTTACGTGGTTCAGCATAATACCTACATCTACGAGCATTTGGGGAGGAGAAATTCATTATAGTGTATTTGTTTACAGTCTCTCATGGTTCATCACATATCACTATACAAAGGAAGCATGAGATCCACTTGTTGATGAAGAAAATCTCATTAGTGCACTCCTTTCCGAGGTTGAAGAAGAAGAAGAAGAAGAAGTCGAAGTCCTGAGTCCCCTTTGATCATCTGGTTGAAGGTTTTTTATATATCTATTTGTTGCGTGTGCCCGTCATTGCGTGTGTCAGGATGTATTCTCTTCCCACTTGCGCCATTCATATTGATGCTCTGAAGCCTCCTGCCACCTACCTATCATGTCCCCCCTTGTTCCACACTCATAGCCTTTTGTCTTATCTCTTATGTGGCCTGGTGATATATTGGACATCACACTTTTACCCCCTCACAGTACCCCGCATTGTTGATGCTATAAAACTCGCACAACAGGTCGGAAGGGGAGAAAGAGTCTTTCCCAGCCCACTGGGGCGACTTAGGTCTTGTTCGGTGTTGTTTGGAGCCCCTGGCAGTCTTCCGGTGCAATTGTATGGTGGCGATGCGTCCGTCCATGACGGTGAATGGAAAACATAAGTGTAGAGAAATAAAAGAGATAGACACATAAATTTACGTGGTTCGACATAATGCCTACGTTTTCGGGTGTTTGAGGAGAAGAAATCCACTATATGTATTTGTTTAAAATCTCTCATGGTCCCTCACATCTCACTATATAAAGGAAGTTGGAGATCCACTTGTTGATGGAGAAAATCTCATTGGTGTGCTCCTTTTCGAGGTTGAAGAAGAAGAAGAAAAAGGAGTCGAAGTCTTGAGTCCCCCTTGATCATCTTATTGAAGGCTTTTTATACATCTATTTGTTGCATGTGTTTGTCATTACGTGTGTCAGGATGTCTTCTCTTCCTACTTGCGCCACTTATGTTGATGCTCTAGAGCCCCCTGCCACCTGCCTATCATGTCCCCCCTTGTTCCACACTCATAGCCTTTTGTCTTATCTCCTATATGGCCTAGTGGTATATTGGGATTCATACTTTTACCCCTTCACAGTACCCTGCATTGTTGATGTTGTAAAAATCACACAACAGGCCAGAATAGGAGAAAGAGTCATTCTCAGCCCACTGGGGCAACTTGGGCCTCATTAGGTGTTGTTTGGAGTCTCCGACAGTGTTCCGATGCGGCTGTACGATGGCGATGCGTACTTCCATGACGGTGAATGAAAAACATAAATACAGAGAAATAAAAGAAATGAACACGCATATGGGCTTACGTGGTTCAGCATAATGCCTACGTCCATGGGAGTTTGGGGAGGAGAAATCCATTATAATGTATTTGTTTACAATCTCTCGTGGTCCCTCATATCTCACTATACAAAGGAAGCTAGAGACCCACTTGTTGATGGAGAAAATCTCATTGGTACGCTCCATTCCGAGGTTGAAGAAGAAGAAGAAAGAGTCGAAGTCCTGAGTCCCCTTTGGTCATTTGGCTGAAGGCTTTTTATACATCTATTTGTTGCGCGTGCTTGTCATTGCGTGTGTCAGGATGCCTTCTCTTCCCACTTGTGCCACTCATGTTGATGCTCTGAAGCCCCTCAGCCACCTGCCTGTCATGTCCCCCCTTGTTCCCCACTCATAGCCTTTTGTCTTATCTCCTATGTGGCCTGGTGGTATATTGGGCTTCATACTTTTACCCCCTCACACACCACATCACATATAACCATTAAAACAAAACCCGAATGATCTCTTAGAACAACACCCACACCTGATTTATTCAACTCAAAAAACAAAGCTCCATCTACATTTGTAAGAACCCGATCTTAAGATTAGGTCATAAGATAAGTTTTATATATTTTTCTTATAATTATAAATAATAATATTAATATTATTATTATTTTATCAGATTTTACTAGAGTTTTAGTTTGAATTTAAATCTTATTTCTTCCTATCCCAACCCGTAAGCAACAACCTCATACTCATCCTTATCCCCAAAATTGATAAATCCAAATGCTATTAGGAGACGACTGATATTAGAAAACCCTACCATATATCCTCCATTTTTCCTCTATAAAAGTCTACGAAGCCTCTGTATCAAATATAACACAAAACATGATCAGACCTTCCCCCATGCACGTCTCAGCCTTGCTTCACAACAAACCACCGTCGCATACAAGCAAAACACAGAGCAGTCACCTCTCTTCCACCCTGAGTCACTTGTTTCACCGGAGTCCACCATAGAAGACGTCGACACGCCACCACCAGCCACCACAGAAGACAGCGGACCATGCTCAATGGCCAAGGCACGCCGTAGCAACCACGGACGTCAAGAAGCCTCTGCTTCTCTTCCACGGTAGCGACCTTAAGGGACGCCGAATCACCTTTCCGATGACACAGAAATTGTCGGCTATCTTTGTTCTGTCGCACCCACTCCCTCAGATAAGCCGCTGCCGTCGCTGCCATTCTCTCTCTCTCTCTCTCTCTCTCTTGTTTTCGGTCTAACAGTTCTCTCTCTAAACTCTCTCTCCCTCACTTGGCATCGCACCACACTGCCAGAAGACCCAGTCATGCCGCTTGACTTCCAGCCGTCGAAACCACCGCACCGTACAACCCCTTCTCTCTCGGTGAGTCCATCGCAGAACTTCCCCCCTCCCTCACAATCCCTCTAGTTTTTTTGGCCCCGTATGTTTTGATTTCCAGAGAAATCCTTAAGTTCTTGATGGGCCCTAAGCCCTTATATGCATATGCTAGGCTTATTTAGATGGCCTTATGTAGTAATATTATTATGGGCCAGATTTCAACTCTTGCAGATTCTAATGATCTTTAAATAGACTTGTATTTTAAATTGGGCTTGATCTTATTTTAGTTCAACAATAGTTTTAGTAATTTTATTGGGCTTCATATTTTAAAGATCAGTTTTTAATTAAATAAATATATTAGTTAAATGCTATTTTATAAGGAAGTGTTTAAAGAATTTAAAATATATCTTAAAGTATATTATTGAGCCTAATATTTTAGTTAATATTTCCTTTGTCTATTTAGTAGGATTTTAATAAAATTATTATGTTATATTTAAAATGGAAAATTAAGAAATATGTTATGAGTTTTGGAATAATATTATTACGTATTAATCTAAGTGTAATTAAGTACGATTTTAGTCAAGTAGATTATTAGGGCGTGCTTTCCTAGACATATTTAGTGATGTTTAATACTTCATATAGGTGACGAGCTATGAAGTGAGTTTCAGGAAGTAGCGCAGCGAGGTAAGTAATTTGATAATAAATTAGGATCATCATAGTTTAGCTTATATATAAGTATTATTCAAGCCAGTTCATTGTCAGCCACTATTTATGCACCACTTATGTCATATGCAAACATTATGTCATATGCAAACATGTCATCTAGCATAGCATACGTTCATGTCATTCCACATTATGTTTAAATTCAGAAATTATAATTATGTATGTATCATGTCGTGCATCTCATGTGTATAAGACACATAAGCTATTTTAAGTTCAAGTGCAAGATAAGATAAGATCAATTAATTAGATGGTCATTCAGATGCATGGTACCAATGCAGTTTAGTTTCAGGGTGGATGTGCAAGCCACAGGCTTAAGCGTGGTCCACTATAGTATGTCAAAATACTATCAGCGGCTCCCCTTGCGGCCGCGGGACGTGGGGCCGGTGCACAACCTTGCATACAGGGTTAAGTGTGTTGGCCAGTCAGATAAATTAGTTAAATCAGATAAATCAGTCATATCAGTTAGTTAATTCAGTTAAATCAGTCATACATAACATAAGTATCAGTATGAACAGTCATAAATTTTAAACTCTCAGCATAAAAATTTTTATGAAAACCTTATGTTTATTATGTTTACGTTGTGATGGATTTCTTCCTGAGTCTTCGACTCATTTTAGTTTGTTTTCATGTTTTTAACCATCCAGATGAGGATGATGAATACGAGCATGCGGGCCAGGAATAGAAGGAGCAGTTAATTTTAGTTTCGGATTTTCTAAAATAAAACATGTTTTTATGACATGAATTTATTCAGTTTATTCATTTAATATTTTTGGAAGACATTTTATTAGACATTTTTCTACAAAATAAATTTCAAATTTCATTTATGAAATTTGAAATCTCTTGCTGGGTTTATTTTTATGAAAAATATGTGACACTCCTAGCCTACGGGAATGGGGTGTTACAACATTTAATTTGACTTTATAAAGTGGAGGATGTTGCCAACTAAGACACATATCTCTAGTTGCTGGTAAAGGGTGAGAGTCTACCCGATGATAACTTTGAAGCAGATGCAATCCATGCTGTACAACAACATCTACAGGAATATATTGATGCTGGAAGATTGCTAAGTTTCATTTATACCACAAATTCCAAGCAATAGTGCAAAACTTAACAACATCCAAACTAACTGACAACAACAAATTGCAAAGAAAAATCCCAATATTTGGGCTGGAATGAAAATTAGGAAAAAGATTAGGAAATTGTTGTACCCATACCTCTTGGATCTGCTCACAAGAGAATATAACATGATTGAAACTTTCAACTTGCTTCTTACATAGGGGATAACACTCCTTAGTCTCCCAGTGTCATCTTTTAAGTAAAGAAGCTATAGGAAGGATATCATGACATAATAACCAACCAAACTGCTTTATTTTACTCGGGGCATTCATAGTCCATATGGTCTTCCAAACTTTCTTCAAAACAATAGAAGTAGAGCTTTCACCTTCCACATTATTAGACTTAGTCCTTGACACTCTTTTAAACAATCTTATCATCCAAAGTTGTGAAACTCAAAGGTATCTTCAAAATAATGTCTTGTACCACCTTTGGGCAATTCCTAGATAGTTTTAACCTATCCCATTGAAAAGCTTCACTATTAATTAAGTCACTTTTGCATCGTAATCCAAATCCTCACTAGCAATAAATGGTATTACATAATCAAGCCATCGATCCTTCCAAATTTTAATTTGTTGACCAGTTCCAACTCTTCATTTATAACCTTGTTGCTGGATCCATTTGGCTTGACTTATCTCTCTCCAAGCATAAGAAGGATTATAACCCAATCTAGAATCAATGAAAGAAGAATTGAGAAAATATTTTGCTTTAAATACCTTATAGAACAAAAAATATGATTGTTGAAGCAATCTCCATCCTTGTTTTGCTAGTAAAACAAGATTAAAATCCTCCAGACAACGAAACTCATTCCCCCATCAAACTTAGATTTACACAAATTATTCCAACGCATCCAATGTATTTTTTTTCATCAGACTTTTGCCCCCACCAAAATTGTGCCAATAATTGCTCCAATTCCTTACACAAACCAATTGGAAGTTTGAAACAACTCATAGAATAGATTGGGATAGATTGAGCTACAACTTTATTAAATTCTCCTTCCCGGACTATGATAGTATTTTCTTTTTCCACCCTTGTAATTTCTTCTACACTCGGCTTTTAATACCATTGAAAACTTGATTCTTCGATTGACCAATAAAATATGGCAATCCTAAATACTTATCATGTGCCACAGCTCCACCTGGCGTACTCCCAAGATACTATCCTAAATCTCAACTGTTGTGTTTTTACTAACTTGCTGACCAGAGGCTTCCTCATATTGCCACAACAAAGACTGAATCTGAATATTATCCTCGAGTGTAGCTCGACAAAATAATATAGCAAAGAAGAGATTATTGATACGAGGGCAATCCCGACATAGCTGAATACCCTTAAACAATCATTATTTTTAGCCTTCTTTAACAACGAAACTAGTACGTCAGCACAAATGAGAAAAAGATAAGGGGGTAAAGGATCCCTTTAACGTAAGCCTCAAGAAGGAATAATAGGACTATGAGGCACACCGTTCACCATGATTGAATATAAAACAATAGAAATACACATCCTCATCAAAGATACCCACTTTTCAGTAAATCCCATTTGACTCATAACATTCTCAAGAAAAGTCTATTTTACTCTCTCGTAAGATTTACTCATATAAAGTTTTATTGACATAAACCATTTTCTTCCCTTAAGTTTTGTGATGTAAAAAATTAAGAATTCCAAAAGCAACAAGAATTTTATCTGTAATTTGCTGTCAATGAATAAATGCACTTTTGATTGTCAGAAAACAAATGGTAAGATTGTTTTAATCGATTAGAAAACACTTTGGAAACTAGCTTATAGATAATATTATATAAACTTATAGGCCTATAATCTCCAACCTTACCAGGATTCTTCATTTTAGGAACAAGAATAATAAATGTATGATTCAGATCAATAGGTAATTGTCTAGAATTAAATATAGATAAAACAACAGTAGTTACATATTCACCCACCAGATGCCAATATTGTTGAAAGAAAAAGGGAGACATACGATCAGGGCCTGGGGATTTATGGGGGCGCATTTGATTTGATGCCTTCCAAACTTCATCCAAGTGAAATTCAGCATGTAAAAAAGAGTTTGTGGCCTCTGTAACTCAAGGTTGTATAAGAAGCAGTAAATGGTTAACTTGTCCAGAACTGGCTGAAGAGAAAACATCAGCAAAGTGTCTTAAAATCTCAGCATACATCGCTTCATTCTCACACCAACAACCCTCAGCACAAATAATACCTTGGATTCGATTTCGCTTATATCTTTGTGAAAACTTTGAATGAAAATATTTTGTATTTCGATCCCATCACTTAGCCACTGGATCTTAGAGTGCTATTTCCACAAAATCTCTTCCCTTTCCAAAAGCTCATGAATCTCCTCCTTAAGTAATTTTATTGGCTCAGTAGCTATGGCTAGAGATGAAATTGATAAATCATACATCTCTCTTAATTGTGCTTGTTTTTCATGAATCTGACTCTGAATATTTCCAAAACTATCATTGTTCCACTTTATGAGATTACGACTACAATTAGAAATAGAGGAAAGCACAGTTGATACAACACCATTCCCCTCCTCAAAAGCCAGACTCCTCCTAATAACATCCTCACAATCAAGTACACGAATCCACATAGCTTCAAAACGAAACGGTTTGCAATCATAAGCTAGATTTGAATTCCAACCAATCAAAGACAAGCAGATTGGAAAATGATCAGAATAATAAAATGGCATGTGTTTCACAGCAGCTTTAGGTAAAGACTCCAACCATGCAACATTTGCCAAGAAATGGTCTAGACGTTCAGAGACTCTATCCCCTCCCTCTCTCTTATTACAACAAGTGAAAGGGAAACCCAGAGAAGCTTAAATCCATGAATTGACAATAATCAACAAAATTACGAAACTCCATAATTTGATTATGAGGCCTAACAAACCCTCCTAGTTTCTCATCTTGTACAAGAATTTAATTAAAGTCACCACAACATAGCCAAGCCACACAATCAGTACATCGCAAAGATTTCACCAAATTCCATACCTGAGTCCTTCTAGATAACTCAGGATGACCATATACACCAGTGAGTTGCCATTTTACATGAGATAATGAATCACCAATCCATGCATCAATGTGATTTTTTGAATAACTACAAAGCTCTAAAATTACATCAGATTTTAAAAAAAAACCCAAACCTTCACTCCGACTATCACAATCAACAGCAATAAAACCAGAGAAATGCAACATAAATTTGAGAAATTCCAATTTACCCTTACCTAATTTTGTTTCCTGGAGGAAGAGGATGTTAGGATCTTCTCTCCAAACCAGAGTTCAAAGGGATAGAATAGCCCATGTGTTATAGCTTATGATCCTTATGGCGATCGGCGGGTCTGGCCTCTAGAGAGGTGTGTTGACGACCGAGTCGACGGTGGTATGTGCCATGACCTCGTAGTTTGGGAGGGGGCGGGCATCCCGGTGGTGTCTTTAAATGACACATTAGGTTCATGAGAGCCCCTCGAAGTAGGCTCGAGGAAAGCTGAGAAGAAGGGCCATCTCAAGTTCTTCCGCATCTCGGCTAAGATTCTCGATCGGCACCCGCTCACTTGGTAGGGTAGAGGGCGAAGCCTGTGAAGACTTTTCAAGGCCTCCAAATGAAAGGGGAGACTCCTGCTTGGACTCAGTGTTGCTGCTAGTTCCCGATGACTTACCAGTCGTCTTGCCTTTAACATCTAATTTTTTCCTCTTCATTCCCCTTCGGCTATGGACTAGAATGACTCTTTTGGCCCCAAGGGACGAGGGGCTCCCTCAAGAAGTGGTGGCTACAGAAGCACGACCGATCTGGCATCATAAGCAATGGGTCAATGTTGGCTCTAGTCAGCAGAGTGCCGGTCCAAACCTCCTCTTAGTGGTATTCAACCCAAGAATAGACTCAAACGAGCTTTTTTTTGGCTGGACAAAATTTGGAAAAACTCCTTATCATCTGGAACAACTTCCCACACAGCTCGAACAGGGAATTCTTGGCGGTTGGCCTCACCGGAAGAAAATTCCCAACCACTTCTTGACACAAAGAAAAATTTATTGAACCATTCCATGACACTGCAAAAGCAGGTTCCAGGCAGGCAACCCTATACTTGCTATGGGAGTGGAAGCTGTACAGGTTGCCGTTGTGGCGCCACAACTCATGCATAAAAAAGAACTCCTTAGCTATCAAGTTGGGTAGTATTCCCCTCGACTTCTAGGACCTAGCGCCAAACAATGCAGCATGACATCAAAACTCTCCATGTGTTGGGATGAAGCTGCGATGGGCCAACGCGAGATAGTCCAAAACGTTTTGAATGGGACGACAAAAAGGAAGCCGTAGGCCCTTCGCGATCATGGAGGGAAACAATGCGACCTCCAGTCGACGACGCCGCGGTGTGGAATCGGATACTCCGTAGGAGCTTCTTACTTTATTCAGGTCTGACGAAGAGGTAATTACAAACCAATGGTACTCGTCAAAGTATTGAGAGTTGTCCCGAGCCCCACGAGCTCTGGGGTTCCCGGAAGATCCCTCCGGGTGTGATGAATGTGAGCCTTGAGACAATGGACGAGAAGCGATTTTGGGTGCTATCAACATGGGTGACAAAATTCCTTCATGTCCACATGTCTTGAATATGCGGGGTAATTGGAGATTGCAGCTTTCTCCAGACCTCCAGGAAAAGCATGAAAAAAAGGCTCGAATGGTACAAACCCTCCGTCACGCTAGAATGAAAGGAACAATCTCGTAGTTCTTGGTCTGTGAAGATACTTGTTAGGTGCTCTGTTTTATTTTTCCATTGAGGCCAAACCTAAACTAGTGCTTAAGAGATAGCTCTCCATATACTTATAAGGTATGTATAGATTCTCGAGAAGGGAGGAGTTGTGATGGTCTCCCTAGACGGCCCGAATCTCATAAGTATAGAAAGTTGGATCTACCTTTGATTATTTGTCCCTCTTATGATTAAGCCTGACCCTTCTCTACTAAGGCGCCCCACAGCCCAAATGTTGCAAGCTCACTAATTGATAAGTAAACAGGGAGATCAAGCCAAGGTAGGGAGAGGAGATAGTGTTCACACGGGCACGCAACTAACTAGATGACTCGCCGGTAATCACACCGCATTAAATGCGTTGACATGGAGCTTTGGCAGGAGATCTTGTCTCTGACAGATGTTTCCGCATTAAATGCGACGACATGCCACTTAAGGTAGGGGCAGACACCTCATGTACAGGAAGAACAATGACCCCACTGGATGAGAGAAGTATAAAAGCCCTGACACATGTACAATTCGAGGTATTATTCTCATTTTCTCTTATTCTCTGTGGAGTTAAAAAAAAATAACTTAAGCATTAGAGTTGTTTTATGGCACTCCAGGTCATCAAGCTTCATTTTCTCATGTGACTGTCGAGAGCAGGTGAATGCAAAACACGTCATTAGGGCATTCTTTGTATTTTGTATTTTTATCACAAGAACGAGTTCCACACAAACAAATGGAGGCCAATTGTGGAGGAAGCAACGGTGTAGAGTGCAAACAACACCACCCACAAACTAAAGTAGCGATGTCTACTTCTTCTGTAGAGACAGACAAGACACGACTCAAGAGGAGGACACCACAAAACTCCAAATCCCTACCACCTTTTAGTTACATTATCACCACGGCCCCACTTCCGTCTTCTCACTTATTCCCTGCATGAAAGTCATGAATTCTATCAAAATTATTCCTTCCATTATATATAGTCATAAATATTAAATACCATAAATATACTTATTTCTCTATACCAAAAAATATATATAATTATTTATCGTTGAATTAGTTCTCACATGATCACAAATTAAATGGTTAATATCATTTTTTAACAAATAGCTTGACAAAAATGTGCCACAAAATAGGATATAAGAATTAGATGTATCGGTTTAATATTTTTATAATGAGTAATGTTAAATACAGTTATAGATTATTCTAACTTCACATATACTATTTAAAAAAGAATGAGATTTATTATTAAAAAAATTAATTTTTTTCATATAAATCTTAAATTAATTTTTTTTTTTAAAAGAGTACGCGGAGCTTATACTCCCTAACAGTGTAAATTTTATTTCTCATATAGAAGATATGATTAATCAAATAAAATATGAGAAAAAAGGAAGAAATAACAATATTAAATTTCTTGAATTTTTTAAGGCGTGGAATCTCGTAAGTTAGGATCCGTTGAACACTATAATGAGAACTGAGAAATAAAATCCCTTTATATATAAAATTCTATCAATCCATTCATATATATATATATATATATTAAATAATTCAAGAGTAATTAACGTATCTTATGTTGATTGCACTCTTTGATTAAAAAAATAACATGAACTAATATAAAATATGTTAAATCTTTTTTTTCACATTTTTAATTATTGTTATTAAATTCATTTTATTTATTGGTCGGTGTAGAAAATACATCATCCACATCATTGACGTGATATAATGTAATTTACAAGATTTAAATTTATAAGTTATTTTTAAAATATTAAATCTTATTACATCAACAATACATAATATATGTACTTCGAATTATTCTATTATCAAGTCGATGAATAGAGTATAACATCAATATTATTTAAATAATAAGATTTAATTTATAATATTTAAAATTTAAAATTTAATTTTTAAATTAAATTATGCTACATAAATATAATTTAAATATAATCTTCACATCAA
This sequence comes from Juglans regia, assembly GCF_001411555.2. NCBI lineage: Eukaryota > Viridiplantae > Streptophyta > Magnoliopsida > Fagales > Juglandaceae > Juglans > Juglans regia. The sequence goes on along the minus strand of NC_049907.1, from coordinate 19,467,534 downwards.
CTTAAAAATAAAATTTTTGTGTGTAATTCACAACGACTTATAATAAAACTTCACATCTTATTATTGGCCGGCTTATAAAAGTGGTGAAGGAAAGGACACGTAGCCTCGTCCAAACTGTCAAGGCTCAAAACAGAAGGAAGAATTGAAGAAAGTGAGCCACTCTTTCTTAGCTCCTCATCGTGCCACGTGGTGCTCCAACCGCCAGGCCTTCCACCACTACATAAATACAATACAAATTTCCATCGATTTGTTCAGACTCAGACCACTACGACTCCACTATGGTTGCTGCACCACAGCTCGGCTTTTGTGGAACCGAGTCGCTTCGCTGCACCTTTCCGGCCCACCATCCACTGCCTAACGGTACCCGAAGTCGGCTTCGTAGACGGAACCACCGGGTTTTCGCGGTCGCCACTGGACCCAAACCAACCCCCACCGGTTCGTCCGTCAATGGATCCTCGCCACCACAGAAATCAGTCAACGGAGCTTCGTCGGTAAATGATGAACTTGCCGATCCATATTTTTCTTGCTGAATTTTGAATGCATTTTTTAAAAATTTTATTTTACTGCAATGCTCCGTTTGTTGCTGAGAAAGAGGAGGAAAGTTTAACTCTTGGTGCCGTGGTTTCTTTTATGAAATTTGCCTGATTTGCACGAGTAAAAAAGTTGTCTGACATTCTGGATTGTTTTATCCTTTTTTTTTTTTAAATTCATTCTTTGTTTTTACTGTTGAACACACTGTGGTGAAAATGACTAATTCTGTTTGGTTCCCATTGAAAGTGGAGGAAATAGAAAGGAAGAGAATAGGATTGAAATTCACGTTCTTAAAGCTGATTTTAACCAAGTCATTAGTCTTTATTTTCTTTTTGACTGGTTTATTGGCATTGCAATGGCAGAGAATTGGAGATGTTTCACAGGAAATTAAAAGAGTGAGGGCACAGATGGAAGAAAATGAACAGTTGGCAATTCTGATGAAAGGTCTTCGGGGACAGAATCTAAAGGATTCGCAGTTTGCTGCTGATAATGTTCAGCTACGCCTCGTTGAGGTATGTCTACACGCATCATATAGGTTGAATGACGTTCGAATTCCTTTTCTATAATGTCTTGCGGAATGGATCGCTCCTAAGTGTTTGAGATACGATCAAAGGTGTACTGGTTTCTGTAATTCTCAACCAAGTTTATAAATATTTGACAGGTCACAGGGTATTTTTGGTTTTTATTTTATGACATTGTAGGAAGTCAAGAATTACCTAAAAACTAAAGTTCCTCAATGGGTACAAATTATGTGTCCATGAGAGAGAGAGTGAGAGCTGAAAGGTACATATTATTGAACTGCAATGAAATTTGTTGAAAATGCTCTAAAATATCATATTTTATTTGCAGTTAGGGTGGAGTTAAAATTAACAAAAGCCATTTGAAATTGATCAGTTTTTTTTTTTTTTGTTGCCTGGGGGGGGGGGGGGGGGGTTTGGTTAATTTATTTCAATTCAGTTGTGTGAAGAACTTACGGTAATACTTGAACAAGAAAAAAATTTGTGGGTTGATTGGTGACTGGATGTGTGCCTGCACAGTTTGGCCATTGAGAAGAAAGTTACTTAGGCAATAGTGGGTGTCATAATATGAGATATTACTTTTGTGATAGCTAATTGTCCCGATACCATATTGTTAAATTTTGCTCCCTTAATCTTGGATTAGGTGTGAAGGAATGGGACGAGAGTGGTAAGGCTTAGGTTCTAACTCGAAGCACTAAAAAGCAAACGAAAAGAAAAATAAAAACATACTCTTGCAGTACATGAATGTGACATTCTGGTAATAGGGATTACAGTTACTTTTGGAGTAATTGTATAAAAAATTGTAAGTCTTGCAAAGGAGTAGTCAGCTTTTGCTTTAAGAGTGGTTGATGTTGCAAAAATGACCTGGTCTACATATAAACAAGCTACCTGATGGAGGCTACATCCGTTCATTAGATGCTAAACAAAGACTGTTTAATATGGCTGCATGTAGAGCTTCTCATGATCCTTTATGCTTTCTCATTGTGAAACTTTGATGCTGAATCTTTAGTTGGTCCTATTGTGTCCCTATTATAATGTTACTGATGCTAAGTGTTTTTTTGTGCTTCCATAGGTAGATGAAAGCAGTGAGTTTTTGCCTTTAGTCTATGATCCTGCCAGCATTTCAGCATATTGGGGAAAACGGCCACGTGCTGTTGCAACACGTATTGTTCAATTAATGTCTGTTACTGGGGGTTTTCTATCACGCCTTGCTTTGGATGTGATAAACAAGAAGGTCAAAGAGGTATGACCATGATACTTTATTTTATTTTATTTTATTTTATACTTTTTCAAGCTGATAGTAATTCTACATGATCAATTCACCTTTAAATAGTTTATAGAAAGTAGTTTTTCATAATTGGTTATTTTTTAGTTCATGTGTTCTTTGAGTCATCATATGATGGTTTTTTCCCTTGATTTAATGTAACACCCCGCTCCCCACGGTTAAAAATAAAGTCACTTTTAGAAATTCTTGGGAGCCAGATTTCTACTACTGAACCTGACTTAAAAATATATTTATTTTTTATTTATTCAAAAGGAAGCGTCAGGTATAAAGATTCCTTATAATACAATCAATTTTTATTAAAACTGAAATCATAAAAGAGAGTGCGCGGAAGTAATTATTAAATTTTCTCAAAGTCCATGCCATAAAAATTATAACTTGAAATCTCTGATCTAAGCCACTTCACACCTCCCTGGACCGAGTCCCGTCCTGTAGTTCCACCTTTATAAATATTCTGACCTACGGTGGTTTAAAAACATAAAAACAAACTAAAATGAGTCGATGACTCAGTAAGAAACCCATTATAACATAAACATACTTAACATAAAATTTTTATAAAATATTTCATGCTGAGCTTAAAATCATGACTGATCATACTGATGTTTATGTTATGCATGACTGATTTATTTGAATTAACTGATTGATTTGATTGATCCGACTGGCCAACACACTTAACCTTGTGTGCGAGGTTGTGCATTGGCCTCACATCCTGCTGCTGCAAGGCCGCAAGGGGAGCCGCTGATAGTATTTTGGCATATTATGGTGGATTACGCTTGAGTCCGTGACTTGCACATTCACCCTGAAACTGCTTTGGTACCATGCATTTAAATAATCATCTGGTTAACTGTTCTGAGCTTATTTACGCTTGATTTTATGAGAGCTTACGTGTCTTATGCAACATGAGGTGCATAATACATACATAACTATAATATGCGTAATGAAACATGATTAATGACGTGCTTGCAAATATCATGACATGCGTGGTGCGTAAACACTGGATTCCAAAGAACTAGCTTTAATAATAATATATATAACTAGCTAAAGTATGCTAATCCTAATTTATGATCAAGCTGCTTACCTCGTTGTGCCAATCCAATATTTCTGGTGTGAAGCCAGATACCTATAAAATATGCGACTTATGTAAATTTTTAATTAAATACATATTTATAAATTTAGGTTTGAAATACTAAATGACCTGTTTTTCTTAATAATCTAAATTTTCTCATTTTAAATTCTAAAGTAGTTAAATCTTTCGTGGGCCTAAAGCATCATAAATCCATATATCGCATTAAACCCCAAAACCTATATGCAAGCCCATCGTAAAAGCAAAGCCCACGTGAAACTATAAGCTAAATCCAAACCAACTCTAATCTGCCAATGGTTATCAAATAAGGGCAGAAATGTAAAAACATCAACATATTTTAAGTATTCTACGGAACTTGATCATGACAAGGACTTAGAGCACTCCCAATGGATCCTTTATAGTACATTTTTCTTTAAAATATAAAGAAATGCTCTCAAAAGTGCCCTCCATTGGATCTTCTATTTTAAAGACACTTTTACATTCTGCTACAGTAAAACTCTAGATGTAGAGAATACTGTTCATCATTGTAAACATTTTTAATTAATTTCTCTTACCTCTTGCTAAGTTTCCCATTTCTTCAACTCTCTTTATTCACATTATATAATTATTGAGAATGAATATTTGAGAATATTTTCATTATATAATCTCTTCTTTTTATTTTTTGAATTAATTTATATTTTGATTTAGCTTATAAATTTGGATTAATTTAAAATAGGACATAATTATATGACATTGTATATGGAGAGATATTGCAAATATCAAAAGATATGAGGATATCATTAGTAGTTAGAGAAAATATTTGAAATGAATAAAAAAGAATAAAAAGTATAATATTTAAATGATATAAAGAAAAAATAGATAAGCTGATGTATAGTATATTGTAAAAGTCAGTATGTAAAATAGAAAAAGTAGGTTTTGGTGATGTATTTTAAAGGATAGGATGAAGAATCCATTGGGAGTGCTCTAGGCATTTTGTGTAAAATCTATGCATGGCAAAACTGTAAGATATAAAGGAAGTTGGATGGGTTAAAAAGCTGTAGGTACTTTCTTTCAAAAAAGCAAGTTGTACCACATGGAGAAAGCAATTTCACAAAGGATTGAATGGCGAAAGTCCTAATTTGAGGGACAAAAATGTAATGTTACTCGAAAAGACTTGCCCTACTTTCAAACTTTATATATGAGACTAAGACCCCAGAGATGAAAGCAAATTAAAAGCTGGTGTTGCATGACAGAGAGATGAAGGCTCATGTTGAGAGGGATGCCGTGCGACGGAGCTGGGCTGAGGTGAAGACACAACTAACGAATGGATCTCCTTTGAACGGGGTGCTTTGGGTGATTGACGTTGGGGCGAGTCGGTAGCTGTTTACGTTATGGCTGAGAATAAAGATTTTATTTTTGAGAATTTGCATAGGATTGAGGATATATAAAGACGGAGGAGAGTGTTGAACATGTTCCACTCGAAATCACTCACTGGCTATGATTTGGAATTTTGTATACTTAGGATTGTCGGAGGATAGGAATTAAAGGATGGAGAAGTGTTCGGCGTGTTTGATTTGGTTTGGGAGACGGTGCCAATGAGTTCGAGTTGGACTCGGTCACGATCATTCAAGAAGAGAGTTTGAATTTGAAAACATGATCTAGTACATTCAATGTAGGATTGTCAATGATTGAGATTGCATAGGGGACTTCAATCAATAATGATTTTAAATTGAAATAAACTTCTAATGGCCGATATTTAGATTCTAAAAGGAGTCTTACTCGTTCAATAAATAATAAATGAGATTTAACCTAGTTATTGAGTCTAATTAAAACTCCTAATCAACCTCAGTAATTTATCGCTCGTGAGCTTATCAAATTTGGCCCATTAAATATAATTTAGGTCCAATAAAAATTATCAATATTCCGACTTTAGAATTATTGGGCTGGGTTGTTACATTTAACTTCCATTTTGGGTGTCACTTCTTGTATTTCTGCAAACCAAATTGTGTTTCCTGGTCCTGCTGTGATAATGTTTCAACTGCTTTGTTTTCTATCACTTTGTTTTTGTTCTCATGTAGCCTTACTATTGTTTAAAAATGTTCATGTATTCTCGGAGGCAAGCCAGTCTGCCTAATACATGCGCTGGAAATGATTATACATTATTATGATGGGTCTGGTGCAAATTTAATGTGGTATACAGGTGTGTGTGTGGTATAGAGTCTAAACAGACTACTAATATTGTGGGATGGTCAGGGAAAACTTTTCCAGTTCTTATTTTCATTGTCTTCAGCTTGCTATTCTGCCTCTTTATTTCTCCGATTAGAATTTAGGAAACCCTTTAACCCCCTCCACCCTTGTCATCCCAAAAGGAAAAAGAAAAAGAAAATAAAAGAGAAACAAAGGATCAGTTGTACTCTTGTGATGGAAGCAAAAATCAAGATCATTCAGTTTTAAACTGCATTGATTGTGTGAATTGAAAATATCTTTCATCTAGAAGCACATTTTTCCTACAATGTCTCCACAAATGGGGAATGCGGGTTCCTTCCATTGTATATACTGATTTGGAATGCCATTCATGTCCAATCTTTGAAATTAACTTGTCAATTTCTGTATGCTTTACTCATCTATTACTTTTCCATATCAGAATGAAGTTGCTAGAGCAATTGAGATAAGGGAAATTGTTACCTCTTTGGGTCCAGCATATATAAAACTTGGTCAAGCTTTGAGTATTCGCCCAGATATACTGTCACCTGTTGCAATGACTGAGCTGCAAAAGCTTTGCGATAAGGTAAAGTATATGTGCCCCTTTTTTTGTTTCCTTTCGTGTTCTTTATTCTCATGATTACATCTAATCAAAGCTAAAGCTCTGTGCTCTTCTGAAAAAGAAAAAAGAAAGAAAAATAACCTATTTGATATCCGTAACAGTCAGCAAAATAGAGATGGGTATAAAACAAGAAAATTAAGTTATACTATGTTGTGCAAATGTGAATTTTGAGCTAGAATTTGTGAATGTTTTGGGTAATTTTAGTTATTACCTTTGATCAGATAGTGAGGATGTTTTACTCATCAAAAAAGTTGGTGGGGATGTTTTATATGTCCATTAATTCAGGGTGTAAAAGCTTCATGAAAGAAGCTAACCTAGGCTTGTGGATTAAGGTAATTTCTGGTACGATTGGGCTTGTGATGTTAGGGTTCTTATTGGTAGATAAGTTTAGGGAAGTGTTCATGGCATAAAGCTACATGAAAGAATAATATAGGCTTGTGGATTAAGGTAATTTCTGGTACTATTTGGTTTGTGATGTTAGGTTCTTATTGCTAGATTTATTGAGGGGAGTATTCAGGGCATCTCACAAGCTTTGTATCGTGGTATTCTTAGTCAATCAGTCTGAGATGAGCTCATGGTAGGTACTTTCATTTCATGCTGTGTTTTGGCAGACATTGGTATGGCTTATCCCATCACAGTTGTTTGTTGTAGTAACATATTCCAACTTGACTGTGGATCATTTATTACTTCACTGTGAGGTGGCCAGGATCTTATGGGATGCTTTTAGCAGAACCAGACTTGTGTGGGTGCCCAAGAGGATGGTGGATCTCCTTGCTAGTTGGAGAGGCCTTCAGTGTAACCCGCAGTGTGGAATATGGTTCTGTTATGTCTCATGTGATGGCTGGAAAGGAATGGTTAGAGCTTTGAAGATCAGCAACACTCTTTGGATGATCTTAGATGTTTCTTCTTACACACTTTAGTCTTGTGGGCTTCTGTTCGTGTCCTCAATGGGGCTAGTTTTAATGATTTTCTCATATCCATTTCTAGCTCCTAGTAACTAGGCGTTCTCTTTGTATACTTTGTGTGTACTTGGGCTTTGCCTATTTACTTGATTTAATGAAATTTTCTTTTACCTATTAAAAGACAAACATATTCCTACTTGAACATGAAGATCAAATGTTTCTGTAACACCACAGTCCCACATTGGAAATATGAATGCCTACAAAGATCGGGTAGTTATAAAGGTAGTCAGGTGCTAAATCCCACATTGACTACTTACTAGGTAAAACTGAGTTTTATTTATATAGGTAAACGATTATATTATATTAATACGAATAGGCAAAGCCCGAGTACACAGGTGGTATACAAGAGATTACACCTACTTAGGGGGAAGAAGGTAAAACTGGGTTTTATGATTTTAAGGAAGTTCCAGCTTGATCAGTCTTTTTGGAGCTATGATGCAGACATGCCTATTGCTCCTGGGTTGTTACCTAGGGTATCAAAGCCACATAGTAAGGTCAGCCATGTGATACTGGAGCACTACATGACATGGTTCTAACGAGTATAGCATGAATTTAAGAGAGAGTTTGTAATACTTAAGTTTCAAATCGAGAATATGAATAACCCCCATATATTGGATAGGTTAAAAGGTAGACTTGAGTGTTAAGTTCCACATTGGCTATTTATCAGGTGAGATTGTGCTTTGTAAGTAATTCTAGGAAATTTTCAAATTGACTAGTCTTTTTGGGCTCATAATGAGAGATGTGGGTACCACTCCCTGGGTAGTTATAGTTTTTTTCATCAAATTCTTGCATTGGAGGAGAGATACCGCTTGGTTTAATTTTTGTCTAATGTTTTCCCATTTTATGTAAATTTAGGTATCCCTCTTCATGGCTGATCTTTCTGTTTGATGATATATGAAGGTTCCTTCATTTCCAGATGATGTAGCTATGGCTCTTATTGAGGAGGAACTTGGTCAGCCATGGAATAACATCTATTCTGAACTATCATCTTCCCCGATTGCTGCTGGTAGCTTTCTAGATAATCATTTGTATATAAAATTGTATTAACAGAAAATTCCAGCCTCCCTTTGCTAGTATTTTGAAATTCATTATTCCAAATCGTTTATTTCTTCTATTGCCATGGCAGCATCTCTTGGACAGGTGTACAAGGGCCGTTTGAAAGAAAATGGGGATCTGGTTGCTGTTAAAGTGCAGAGGCCTTTTGTTCTTGAGACGGTTACAGTCGATTTGTTCATCATACGCAATTTAGGTTTGGTACTAAGGAGGTTTCCTCAGGTAGTGTTACACACATCCGACTTGAAGTCACTTGGCTCTGTGTTAAAATTACTACATTTCTGGTGAATGGTTAACTACAGGTAGAGATAATGACTTCTTCACATCCCTCGCTTCTCTGCTTAAATTTTTCAGATCTCCACGGATGTAGTCGGATTGGTTGATGAATGGGCTGCTCGATTTTTTGAGGAGCTAGATTATGTTAATGAAGGGAAAAACGGAACAATCTTTGCTGAAATGATGAGGAAAGACCTTCCTCAGGTGAGTCTAATGACTCTTAACAGTATACTTTTGTTATGTTTCGAGAAGTTCATTTGATTTCAGCTACTGAGTTTGGTTACAAACTCATACTTGGTGATCCAGATATCACTTACTAAAATGTGGAATTTGCAGTATGAAAAAAAAAAAGTTTAAATGCTGCATTTCCAAGATGTTCTAAATTAGTTTTAGCTCTATATGGAACTAATCATTGATATTTCCCAGCTAACTATGCTGTTTTAAAATGAGAATAGTGAACGATTTATTTATCTGTTGATTATTTTACATTTAGCAGAAGTTCTGTCAATAAAAGCGTCTTTAAACAAGTTCTCACTTGTTGGAGTTTTGTTATCTTAATCTGTGGGAAAATGTTTTTGATGCTCCCTGAAAAACTTAGATGTGTTTTAGGTTGTTGTACCAAAAACCTATGATAAATATACATCAAGAAAGGTTCTTACTACAGCATGGATAGATGGAGAGAAGCTGTCACAAAGTACAGAAAGTGACGTAGGAGAACTTGTTAATGTTGGAGTCATATGCTACCTGAAGCAGGCAAGCTTTTCTATCACTGCATTCGTGCAAGCATATTCTTTTTGGTTTCTCCCTGTCCCTCTCTCTAATCTTTTGCTTTCTATTTAAATTTGGCAACATATTAGTATAATACATTGGATTACAAACACTGAAGCAAAGCGGTTAACTATCTTCATTGGTTTAATATGTGATTGTTTGATGCGTATTAGCACCAATAGATGCTTAATTTAGGCCGCCTTTTTTAAAACAAAATTAGAAGCAATTCTTGTAGGCCACCTTTTTACTTGTGCTGTCTTTTTATTAATACTTTTTATAGGTAAAATACACAGTTTAATATTTTTTAATAATAAGCTTATTATTATGAGTTATTAAGAACTTAATTTTTAAGAGTGATTAAAAACAACTTATAGTTTTTGTCAACATTGTGGAGTCTAATACTAGAAAAAATAGTGTTATTGGGTGACTTCAATGAAGTTAAACCTGATCTGCATTTTTCATGTGAACATGCATACATTATATGCTATGCTATGTACCTTTTGCCAAGGGAGTGGAAAGAGAACATATGGCCAATTAGATGATGAATTGTGTCTCTTTGTTTTAAGCTCTGATTTATTCACAAACTCAAACCTTATTGGTTGTGCCTTTGTCTCCACATTATGCTTCTAATATTAAGTTGTACAGATGCTACCTTCTCTACAAATCTGTCTCCACATTATGCTTCTAATATTAAGTTGTACAGATGCTACCTTCTCTACAAATCTATCTTTATGGTACTTTATGTATTGTGAATGAAGATCAAAGTGTACTTGTTAACATGGTTTCAGACCCTTGCTTGCCATTTGTTTTTGTACGTGTAATATCAACTTATAGTTGGTGAGAGTTCATAGTCCCTTGCCTACACTGAGAATCATCTTTATTAAATTCTTAACCTTTGCTTTTCATTCATTGCAGTTGCTTGATACTGGATTTTTCCATGCTGATCCTCATCCTGGGAATTTAATCCGTACTCCAGATGGAAAGCTAGCTATACTTGATTTTGGTAACAATCTACTTCAATTAGAGTGTGTGGTGACAGATCATCTTTTCACATGGTTAGCAGCATCACGCTGTCTTGTTTGAAGAACTCAGTTGTAAATTTTAGTTCTGCATCATTTGTCTAATTAACATGTTAACAGTGGTTAATTGTTTTAATGGTTTTTTCTTTCTTGTCTTGGTTTTCTACACTTTGATACTTGAATTATAGATCTTTAATTTACTTTCTACTGGCATGTTAAAAAGATGAAACTCTTCTGGGAGGGAGGGAGATATGATTATTGTATGATTGGGTTACTGCTTTATATATAGGGAGGGAGGGAGGGAGGGGAAGAGAGAGAGAGAGGGAGAGAGTGCTTTTAGGCATTGTTTTTTAGATCATTGTAAAGTTTTAAAGGAATCATTATTTTTGAGATCATTGTATATTTATCGTATGATTGGGTTACTGCTTTTAGGCAGTGGCTATCTAATGATTTTGGATTGTAATACTTTACCATTAGATTTAATACATTCCCTGTGTATATTGAGCTTAAAACTTTAATTAATATTGTTTATTTATATAAAAGAAAATTTATCACTAGATCAGATTGAAAGGAACCTCTTACTGTAATGATAATGTTCTATAATTTGCAGTTATTTTTGCCCCAATTTAACCGCGATCATTGTTATCATTATTATGATTGGTGTAATATTACAATTCTTAAACCTTTAGCAATATGTATTGTATGTGTGTTGCTTTCCTCTATGAAATTGAATAAGCCATGCATTTTCTCAAACTCCATATCAATGGATATTGCATTTAATGTGTAGATGTACGTTGTGTTCTTTGATGAGAATGATTTAGTAGAAATTTTTCTGACCTCTATATTGGACTGTGTAATACTTCTTTTAGCTGTGAAGACCATTGTTTTCTTTTGCATCCTAAAGTATAATTTGCTGTAACAGGCCTAGTTACAAAACTAACTGATGATCAAAAATATGGAATGATTGAAGCAATTGCTCACCTTATTCATCGGGATTATGGAGCTATAGTCAAAGACTTTGTTAAACTTGATTTCATTCCAGAGGGAGTTAATTTGGAACCTATCTTACCTGTTTTGGCCAAGGTTTTTGATCAGGCACTTGAAGGGGGAGGGGCCAAGAATATCAATTTCCAGGAGCTGGCATCAGATTTAGCACAAATAACATTTGATTATCCGTTTAGAATACCCCCTTATTTTGCTCTTATAATCAGGGCAATTGGGGTACTAGAAGGCATAGCTTTGGTGGGAAACCCTGATTTTGCCATTGTGGATGAGGCCTATCCATATATTGCACAGGTATAATACCCTGAATTTTTTATGATACTTGTTTGAAATCTATTAACTTCTAATATTAAGAAATATGTTGGTGCTTATAATATATTGATGGCTAAATTGCAATGGACCTGACCTCTTTAAGCATAGCTTATATGAATCTTCCAAAATGGATGAAATCGCTAGTTTGTGCACTTTATGCTAGTAGCTGTAAATGGACACAGTCAACCTATGAGGTTTCAAATTTGATTCTGCCATTAAGTGTTATCGAATGTAAAGAATTGCAGTTGATCTTTGATTGCAAAATTTAAGCCACCTTATTGGATGACCTTGTGGATTTCGAACAATAACCTATGGCAAGGTTGTTGTGATATCTATTTAAATAATCGTTTTGAGGTTTCATACTCCCCCCAGATGAGCTAGATTTGCCTCAATTTTTGTCGTTGCCTTCAGTCTTACTCAAAAGTTCACTTATGCTATTTCAAGAGTTTGCTGAGCTTCTTATGGAACGATGTCACTGCCCTTATTCACATCATTTACTAAAGCAATGATCTTGTTATTGCCTATTCTAGCAAAAATCACATCAGAGCCATTTTAGAGAAAACACCAGGTTGAGGTTCATTCAAAAGACTTTTTTTCCCCTTTATAGGCAAAAGAATTAACTCGACCCGTCTTTTTTGATAAGCAAAGTAATTTATTCAAGCACATAGTGGTGCAATTCTAGTACACAAGAAGTATATAATAGGAGACATCCAATTGGTGGGATGAAGAAAAGAACATAATTCTAAAATACTCTAGAAAGCTAAAGGTGCATAAGCATGCACTGCTTTCTGAAGATAAAGAGTTATGAACTAATGACTCCTGTCACCACGGTATTCCTCCGTCATAAGTGAATGTTTTTTTTTTTTTAATAAAATTGGGAGGGGATTACTCATGGACAGGTGACTTCCGTCTCTTTAAAAAAAAAAAAAAGGAACTAATGACTCTTAAATCTAACACAGTTCTCCACTATTTTTGAATGTCTGAGCATTACATCCCTGCCAAATACACCACACCAGACATAACAAGACTATCCAAAAATGTAAGTAGTGGCTCTGGAGGGAATTTTGCCAAATCCACCACCTGCTGGGGCATGATCCATGCAATCCCAAATGGAAAATACACTGATGCCCATAAGTCTCTTGAGACACCTTGCAGTGAAGCGGAAAATGATCAATGCTTCATCCAACCTGCTTACACATACAGCACCAGTCCATTGCCACAACATTTCCCTTTCACAAGTTATATCCACCATTGCCACAACACTGCCTAACAAACAAAGAATGCTACCCTTGATGGCCCCCTATTTCTCCAAATATTCTTCAAAGGAAATGGAAGCCCATCTAAGGGAGGAGTGTGTGGTAAAAGGACTTGACCTTAAATGTGTACGTCTTGGAAGGAATCCAGCATATCTTATGTACTCGATCTCCCAGTCATGCACATCTCTAATGAAAGTAAGTTCCACAAGCTGTTTCGATTTTCAAAAAACAGCTGGTTGAAGTTAGTATAGCCAATTGAAGTAATGATAAAGTAGAAGTTATGACCTGGAGCTTTTTTTAGGAATAAACTAGTTCAGCTTATGCAGAATTATGTGGCCATACTGATGGTTCTAACTTGTGGTGCTTTCTCTCTTTTATCTTGGTTATCTAAATGGGAATTAATTATGCTTTTATAATTTTATTGTAGAGGCTCTTGACTGATGAATCCCCCCGGTTAAAGAATGCTTTACGTTACACAATATACGGGAAATCTGGAGTTTTTGACGCTGAAAGATTCATTGACGTCATGCAAGCATTTGAGAATTTCATAACTGCAGCAAAAAGTGGAGGAGGGGAGACTCTCAATGGGGGCATGGCTGAACTTGGCCTCCTGCAAAGTCAAACAGGGTATACAATTCCTAGAATTTCGACTAATGTATCTCAACAAAAGCAGCCAATTCAAACAAGGGCAGCCTTAGCATTTCTGCTGTCTGATAAAGGGAACTTTTTCCGAGAATTTCTTCTGGATGAGGTACTACTTGGAGTAATTTTTAAATTAAAAGGGTCGTTTTCGTAATATTGATGTGCAAAGGCAGTTAATACTGTTCATCAATCATAGCTAAGAGCATCATTATCATCATCATCTGGACAAGGTAGTGCTAGAAGTAACTTTTAAGTTAAAAAGATTAGTGTTGTTAATATTGACGTGCAAAGGCAGTTAATATTAATGATGGTGATGATGATATCATTATTCTTTGTTATAATTGATTTATTATTAATTATCTTGAATATATTAACTATTTATTGGATTTGCCTGACATGATGATGCAACAGCCGGGCCAATTTTGTTAGGGCTACAATGAGAATAATTTTTATTGGGCTCACTGGCCCATGAATTTTTATTATATGACTTGGCCCACAATCCAGTCCATTGAGCCCAATAAAAAATATTCTCATTCTAGCCCTAACAAAAGTGGGCCCGGGTGTTATAGATGATGATCCTACCATAAGATCCAAAGGAGAAAGGACAATATTGACCTCAGTGTTTTTGTCCCATTACACTTCTACATATGTTTTCTTAATCTCTTCTTTATTTTCCTGTTGGTTCCACTTTGTTTGAATAATAGCAAGTAGACTCCGAAGAAAAGAAGGGAGCAAGTAGTTATTTTCTTCCAAGTTATTTTGCTTTCTTTTGCTTGTGACTATATAATTACTGCCTTCATAGTTATCCGCCTCAAATTGTATGGAATTCTAGCACTCATTATATCATGTGATGGGGCCCAGCATTTGCTTCAGTTTTCTCATTTACTTGTACTTTAATTTCTCATCTATTTATAGTTTTTTTTATTTCCTTTTTTGTCCAATTGTTGGATAAGCAATTTCATTATTCGTTCCCCATGTTAAAAAGCTTTTCTTGCCTTGTGCTAAAGGCCCTGTGATGTTTGTTCTCACAAGGAGCCGTGGTTAAGATTAGAATTACTTTTCTCCCTGATGTGCTCCAGAGTTTGGTTATATGGAGTGTATTTAGATATGTAACTATTGTTTGCCATTGGCATGAAAAGCAGATTGTGAAGGGCATTGACGTGGTTACAAGGGATCAGTTGGTACAGATAATGTCATTTCTAGGAGTCCGAAATGCTGCCCCAGTTTTTAGTATGGTTCCTACTTTTGGACCCTTTAAGCCAGCAGCACTTCTACCCTCCATAAGTGAAGAAGACAAAGTTATATTGAATAATGTCCAAAAGATCGTCGAGTTCTTGACTGCAGGAAGTTCAATATCAAGAACATCAAATCAGGTATTGAAAGGATATCTTTTAACCATTCATTTTAGACTAATAATGTGAAGTTGTCATGATGTTCCTTTTCTGAAAAAGTTTCTTTTGTGTCTGTGAAGCGGGTATATATGTTCTTCCTTGACTGTTTTTTCTCAAACTGTTGCTTCTTTGTGGGTGTGAACAGGGCGTGGTTGTTTCACAGGTCATCCAAGAGCTTCTTCCGGTATTGCCGGGCATATCTGCCACAGTGCTACCTGAGGTGCTCAACCGACTATCTTCCCGGGTGCTAGCACGCATTATCCGGGATACATTTTTGTAAAGATTATATCTATATGATTTAGCTGTTTAGAGCCAATACGGTATTCATATTTTGATAAAGTTACAGGCAATTGAACTAATCATTATACAAATGCACATCTTGTGTGCATTACTCGGTACGGTTCAAACACCAAGACCCGAAATTTTCTTCCTGTATATAAATTCCACTGCATGTCAAATGTATCGATGCAGCAACCTGTCGGAAACTGATTGGTGTAGTTTCTATTCGCAAGGGAGAATGTTTCATATCCTAGTAAACACCCACTTTTCTCTTGATGCGTTCAAGAGTTCATTGTATCAAAGGATTACCATATGTATTCACCCAAACATTTAGACTTGGATTTCTCTCGGCCTATGGAATGCTGCAGCTCGCAGTATATGTCGGGGTCCAAAACCTATAGGGTATGACTTCTGAAAACCATCCAGGATTGCCATCGTCATAACATTTCCCGTTTTTGTCCCTGCTTCTTATTTCCTTAACGGCGTAGCCTGCATATGGTTGAAGCTCTGCCAATCAGCTCATATATATCTATGGAAACAAAACAAGATCTCAAATAGTCGCAGCAATTCAGATATTCAATGCAAAAATAGTGTAATTTTAAGTGAAATAGAGAGTATCCTATTCTAGTTCTTGGAGACAGTCTCTTCCATTGATATCCTTTTCGGGGTTGAAGACCGAATAACTGTAATCATGTCTGGTGAGATTTCTGTGACAAATCTGATTGGGAATCTTCTGCTTGATTTGTTCCATCTGTTTCTCTGTTCGCTTACTGCCCATCAAGATTCCTAATCATTTCCCTCGAGATCATTACACTGATTCATCCATAAGAATTCAGTCCAACTTCTATATATTTTTACATGGTAATGAATATATTGGAAAACACAAAGTTAGGGATAATATAAGCAGATTCATTACAGAAAGACAAAAAAAAAAAAAAAGTAAAAAGGGACAATCAAATCAAAAGAATAACTCTTTGCTGAATAAGAAAATATTTACAAAAGCACAAACCTCTCGTACGTCAGTAACTACAGCCACAGCTATACCCTCAACAATAACTCTTGAAAGAGCAAATACATTTACGTAACACACCCCATTTTGATGGAAAAAGAGTAATTATACGTACAATTGTAAAGTGCGTAAATGTCGCGTAATCGTTTTGAAAAAAAAATAGAAGTCCACTATTTTCACAATTCATAGTTGCAAATATCTTTTCTCTTTATGGAAATACATAAGTAATAGCTAATTTTGAGAGATGAAGAAGAAAAAAAAAAGAGAAGAAGAAAAAAGTTCTACAGCATTCCAGAATGACCTTACAATACTCCATCTTCAGTACATATACTGTTAGGCGACCATAACCGAAAGTAAGCAATATGGGCCACGTCCAGTTCAAATACAACTGTAAATAGAAAATTCCAAAGCAAAAAATAAATAAATAAAAAAAGAAAAAGAAGAGAGAGAAACATAGGTCCAAATGTAAAGCAATCTAGGCCCTAAGGAACAAGCTCATGCCTATTAGAAATAACTAACTAAGTCTAATAAAAAAATCGAGATGACTCTTGAGGCCGTGAAACCCATCAAGCCCATGTTGCAAGCAGATGCAACTTCAGTTTAACTCCGTTGACCAACTAACAAGAGTTAGCCCACACATACTCTTATCCCTCTTCTTTTGTCTCGAAGCTTCACTCCACAGCCTCTCTTCTCCATATGAACCCTAGATCTAAGCTTGTGACAAATCCCCTTCTCTTTAAAACATCTTGCCCACAAGGTGGGAAAACATCTCCTTCAATTGTGAATAGGTCTCCCAAGTAGCATCATTAGCCTCTTGCCCCTGCCAGCAAACCAGCAGCTCTACCTTCGCATGATTTCCAGCCTTGGTCATTCGGCTCATTAAGACCTTTTATTGTTCTGGTTTAAGGATCCCCGAGTCATCAACGGGGTGTAGCACAAAGATTGTTGTGGTCGCGATGCCCAGTTTCTTTTTGAGTTGTGACACATGGAAAGTTGGATGGATCTTGGACGTAGGCAGGAGATCAAGTCAGCATGCCACTTTCCCCACCCTTTGTATCACCCAAAAAGGCCCACAGAATTGAAAGGCAAACTTGAGGTTGCGTCGGTGGGCCACGGTGATTTGTCGGTACGGTTGGAGTCTCAAGTAGACCCAATCTCCCATTGTAGACGCTTGATCTTTTCTCTTCAAGTCTACATATTTATTCATGCGATCTTGGGCTTTGTGCAGCTTGTGACGAAGCAGCTTGGAGATCTGGTTTCGAATAGTACCATGTATATATTCTAAGATTCTAGGAGAGGGGGTACCTGTAAAAGGCCTCAAATGGTGTAAGCTTAGTTGACATTGTGGCTTGGAATTGTACCACCATTCTGCTAGTGGTACCCATAAGGACAAGTCCCTAGGCCTATCCCCTATGAAGCATCTTAGGTAGTTCTCTAGGTTTTGTTCACTTCTTCTGTTTCTCCATTGGTTTGGGGGTGATAGACTGTACTTAGAGACATCTGGATCCATTGTAGTGTAAATAGCTATTGCCAAAAGTGGCCAATGAAGATGTTGTCTTGGTTAGATACCATGGAAAGAGGCAGTCCATGTAACTTAAAAAATATCCTTAAGGAAGAGTTCAACCACATTCTTGGCTGTGTAAGGATGTTTGAGAGGGAAAAAATGACTGTATTTAGTGAGCCTATCAATCACAACCTAGAGATTGTTAAACCCATTCGAATTAGGGATCCCTTCCACAAAAGCCATAGTTATATGAGTCCAAGGTTGAGAAGGTATATGGAGTGGTTCTAGTAATCCACTTGGGCAGTATTAGATGCCTTAACCCTCTGACATTGGTCACAACCCTTGATAAATTGCTTCATATATTTTTTGAGTCTTGGCCAATGGAAGTCCCTCTTGACCCTTTATAGCAATCTGTCATATCCTAAGTGTCCCCCCCAGGGGCTGCTATGTGCCAACTCTAACAACATATTTTTGAACTCTCCATTTTGGAAAATATATAAGTTGTTTTTGTACAAGAGTAACCCAGCCCTCATAGAATAATCTGTACACAACTACTTTTCTTGTCAGAGAGTAATGAGGGCTTGCATTTATAGGTACGTGGAATATGCTGCCTTTAGGTCACTATACAATCCATAGTTGGGAATGTGATTAACATCAGTGTGTTCTCTTCTTCCTACCCTTTTCTTGACAGTCATCAACAACCTTATTCGTAAACCCATTTTTGTACTCAACTACAAATTCATACCTCATTAGCTTTAAGATCCACTTTTGTTGCATAGGAGTTTTCACCTTTTTATATTAGGTATGTGAGACTTTGTTGATCTGTTTTGACCACAGAGGTCCGTATGAAGATACGATCTCCACTTAAATACAACCAAAACAAGAGCAAAAGTTCCTTTTCATAAGTTGATATCATCAAGGACCTTCCCTTTAAGGCTTGGCTATTGAAAGCTATAGCTTTGCCTTGCTGCATCAACACTGCCCCTACTGCAGTGCCTGTAGCATCACATTCAATAATGAATGGCATAGAAAAGTCTAGCAGAGCCAAAACTGGGAGGCATGTGACAGCTTCCTTTAGTCGATAAAAAGCAATCTTGGCCTCTTCACTCCATTGGAAGTTGTATTTTTTTAGCATCATTGTCAAATGGGCTGCAATCCTCCTATAACCCTTGATAAGCCTGCAGTAGTACCTTGTGAAATCCAAGAATCCCCTCAATACCTTTAGGGAATTAGGTAGTGGCTATTCCTTCATGGCTAGCAACTTGTATGGGTTGACTCTAACTCCTTGAGAAAAAATCAAGTAGCCCAAGTAGGCAATCTCACTGCACTCAAAGCGACAAGCGACACTTGGACTGCTTGGCATATAACTGGTGGTGTCTTAGAGTCTCTAGGGCTACTTGTAAATGTTTTACATGTTTTGATTCAATTTTGCTATACACTAGAATATCATAAAAAAAAAACTAGTATGAATCTCCTCAAGTAGGGTTGAAACACCTCATTTATAAGGCTTTGGAATTTAGCCCAAAGAGCATAGCTAGGGATTCGTAGTGTTCCTCATGGGTCCTAAATGCAGTTTTGTATACATTAGTGAGCTTAACTTGAATCTAATGGTATCCTAACCCCAAATCTAGCTTTTGAGAAAATAACAACCCCATGTAACTCATCCATCATCTCCTCCACCACAGGTATAGGAAATTTATTCTTAATGGTGACACTATTAAGCCCCTTGTAGTCCACACACAGCCTCCATGTTTCATCAGCCTTTCTAAACAACACCACTGGGGAAGAGTAGGAACATTAGCTAGGTTGTATAACCCTTGAGGCTAACAACTCCTGAACTATCTTTTATATTTCATCATTTTGAAAATATAAGATTTTATTTTCAACTTATGGTTTATCATCCAACTCTTATTCAAAAACTTGCAAAATCATCCCCTTCTTTAACTTGTTAAATTTTTTAATGGAACCCTCCTCAATCAATTGTGAAACTTCTAATCCCTACATTTCCATCGACTTGCCATTGTAACAAAACTTCATAGTTAGTTTTTGAAAAGCCCATAAAACAGGCCCTAATTCTTGCAGTCGTTGGATTCCCAACACCATATCACATCCCACCAAAACTAGTATATGCACACCAACTCTAAATGTGGTTCTTTGGATTTTAACCCTAACCTCATTGCACTTCCCTTCACTAGGGATCAATTCCACATTAGCTACCCTCGCTCTAACCTTCTCAGCACAATTTAAGGGTAATTTGACTTTATCCACCATAGTTGGGTCCAGAAATTGTGGATTAACATTTGACCTTGTATCCACAAGGATGGTCACCTATTGAACCCCAATTTTTCTCATTACCCTTATGGTCTTTGGGTTATGAGAACCTGTCAAAGCATGAAGGGATATTTTAGGGTTTCATTGGTCGTCACTCACTTCTACTGCCCTTGCCTCCTCCACCTTCTCGGTTGGGACCTCTTCTTGGTTAAGGTCTGTCTCTTTTTCCCATAAAAAACTCTTCTAGGAGATTGAGTTTTGAGTTTTGACATTTATGCACAAGGCTCCACTTAGCATCATAGTAATAACAAAACCCCTTATCACTTATTTCCTTCATTTTGTATTGGTTAGTTTTTGAATCTATAGATTGGGCTTAGGTACACTCTTACTTACATCTCCCATTAGACCTATTGCTTTTCTTGGATAGGTTTACATTTATATTTTCCTCTTTTATTTTTGCTAGACTATAGGCAGATTTCAAGTTGGGTGGATTAAATATCCTAATAGGTAGCCTGATGTCATCACGTAGCCTACTGAGGAAGTAACTCAATTTATACGTGTCAGATAGTCCCTTTAATCTATTAGATGGTGCTTCAAACCAAGCCTTGTAATCCTCCATGATACCATTTTTCCTCAACCTAGTAAGGGTCTCCATAGGGTCATCATAGGCATTTGGTCCAAATCTAACCAACAAAGCCTTGATCAATGAATCTCAGTCAATCATTTGCCCCAACCTCTCTAGGTCTTGGAACTATATCAGGGCTCTACCCTCCATGTGAAATGATGCTAATCTTATACAATGTTGTGGCAAAGTGTTATGGAATGCAAAAAACTAATGTACCTTATAGATCTAGCTAGTCAGATCTTCACCATGGGAAATTGGGAAATCCAGGCGCACAATTTTGGCTTGCACCTTTACCCCCATATCTTTGGTTGATTTCCTCCTCCCTCATGTGGACATTTGAAGAAGATCCACCTGGGTTGCTGTTATGATTTTCTCTCTGCAATTCCACTATTAAAGCTGCAACTATTGTACAGTGGATCCTGTTTGTCTTTTGAGAGCTAACATTTCGATTTCTAGCTAACATTTTGAGAGCTAACATTTTGATATTGAGATCCTCTTATTTTTTAGGGCTATGAGCCCATCTTGTAACTGATTCAATCTAGTGCCCTCTGGCATGAAATGCATTCAGCAAGCATAAAGACTGGTGCATGATGCCCCCAAAGTCTGTTTAGGATTTGACGGAGATTGAAACGTTAGGACATGCAACACAAAGTTACATACCCTCGTTCATGACATATATTTTTAACATACATTGTACCAAAATAACTAAATCCTAAAACAACTTTCATTTCGTTCAAACTTAACCAAAATCATCATTTGTCCATACAAGTATTTATCACAAAATAAACATTGTACTGGAGTAACAACTCCTTAGTTATAGACATAATGAAACCTAAACTATACGCCAAGTTGCTCATGCAACACGGCTATTAATGCCAGGATAACGTTAAAAAATTGGAGTATCTTCTCTAGTATCTCCTCTATGCTAGTCCCTGATCTACTCCACTTAAATTTAATGACATTAGAGCTTTTCATACTTCATGACATGCTTGCTTTCATGAACAATTTCATTCATTCTTATTCTGAACTTATAGAAAAATGGACGCTCCATAGTTCCCCATAGACCGTGTGCTCCTGTTGATACCGCATCACATCACAGGTCCGTATACCAACTGTGAGTATGTCATAAGAGGTTTACCTCATGGTAGTTCGAATTAACCGTTACCATGAGTCTTAGCAGCACCCACCAGCGTTAGGTGCCTTCCAGAATCTTTTGGTTCCATTCGAAGTCTTGTTGACTGTTCTTTGTCAACCCAAGGGACTCCACTCCATTTTAGTTAGTCCAGAGTGGACATGGAAGTTCCATTAGGATAGTCTCTCATCCTAACATTTGAAGTTGTGATAAAACATAACATTTCATACTTGACTCATTTCATGATAGACTCGTATGCTTCATGGCATGTGTTCGTGATTTATGACAGATATTCATGTTTGATACATATGACAACATGGCATGACATTAACATTGCGAATATAATAAACATATAATTATAACATGGTTCACTTGCATGAATTTTACAATCTTACATACTGTAATACACTACGAATAAATTAGAAGCTAACTTAGAGCATTAGCATTAGTTTCTTTATATACATATGCAAAATCACATCTTTTGGAGATTGATTTTGCATATCAAGAAAAACTTCCACATTGGATTATGCATCTTTGAGCCAAATAATAAAAAAATATTTTTATTTTATTATTATTTATTTTTTTCCTAAAATTATTATTTTTTATATATTTTGCAATTAGTACCCACTGCAAATTCTATCATTTAACTTGTGCTAAAAAATACCAATTTCATGTATACAAATATTACCAATTTCATATATCAAAATGATCAATTTCATCAACAAAATATTAACATGGGAAGGAACGCATTATTCAAAACCCTAGTTTTTGGTCAAATCAGAATGAAGTATTCTTCCATGATTGATAGCTCGAACTCTCCCACAATGCTGCAAAGCTATTGTAATGCTGTTCGAATCCATGATTCCCTAGTGGCGTAAAACTATTGAAATAGACTTTTGTGTCCATTTATAAGCACTTAAAAATTCATGTGTTTAAGACCATCTACCACATAATAACAATAATAATACTCCAAGAGATATGTTCATTTAGAATAACAATCAGAAGATGACATAAATGCTTCAACACTAAATATAAATGAAATATTGGATTAGCATTATTGCAAAATATCAACTACCAACCAAAATCAATAGACCATCCAACTGCATACATCCACACAACTTTACATATTTTCTAACACTAAAAATTCTCAAAAATGCAGGTTATATTTGCAGAGAGTTAGCTATACTAACCAATTACATTCACTATATAATCAACTTAATACAAATTCCATGTATTAAAATCAACTTAATACAAATTCCACAAAATTGATTTTAATATAAATTCATACACAAAGTTAATTTTAACACAAATTTCAAAAGTGATACAAATCCATAAGTAGCAAACTATCTTCCCAGCAAGTAGCAAATCAACAAAAGTGAAACACCTCCAACCAGCAGCTCCCACCACCAGTAGCTCTCGACAGTTTCCATGTCGTTGATAGAACCAGTAGTACAAAAAATGATAAAATTGGTGTGCAACCAGCAGTACAACAATACCCAAAACATGTCACCACACAGTCAAAACAATTGCAAAATCACACAAAACGAAGCATAAAACTATGTACGAGATATGACTTTATTCTTTTGTTCTTCAATGATTTCCATTTGAAAATTATGGAAATACTCATTCTGCACAGAATTCATAGAATCAATATCCAGTTTCATAATTTTCATATCAGTTTTTCTCTTCTTAAGAGTTACTAATTCAGATCTATCTTGTTCAGCCTTAATTTCCATATCAAATTTTCTCTTCTTAAGAAGTAGTAACTCATATATTTCATTCTCATATTTCATCAATGATTCTTTTCTCTCCATCATACAAGTCATCATATCATCTTTCATTTGGCTCAAGGCCTCATTAAATTCATTATTTTGTCTTTCCTTACATTTCTTTGTTTCTCTCTTTCTTTTTCAGCCTTTTTTCCTGGAGGCCTCTCACGATCCACGGGCACATTTTCCATGTCTTCCCCTATAGGTATTGAGTTTGGAGTAATACCTGAACATGACGCAGTATCTTTTTTTCTTATGAGTTTTATGTGTGCTTGCCATTCGGTTTGTACCTCAAAAGATTCCAACAATGATTCATGTTGAAATTGATTTTTTGGATCTTTTGGTACAAAATTTTTGCCTTATCAATCTATAAAATAGTGGAACAATTAGTACTAATGTCATTGCAAATACTTAATAATTAGAATAATAAAACATTGAAAAAGCCATTATAACCTTGTCTGGTGTGATCGTACTGCTTAGATGCATTCTTTCAACTTAGGCTATGTAACGACAAAATTTATTGACGCATTTTTGAATGGTTGACCACTGATTGGTTAAAGAGGATACAGACCATTCTTGACTATTAGGTTTTTTATAGGTGAAATAGTAATCATAAATTCTACTCCACAATTGTGTGGAGGGTTGGTTAGTCCCCCGTATGGAGTCTATACTAATGTTAAGTCAAGCTGAAATGAGGAGAGTATCTTCATCTGCACTAAATGACACACCCCGTTGAAATTTTTTGTTTAGGTACCTTTTTTTTCCTTTGGGGTTGTCGCTTGGACATCAACATTTGCACTATCTTTAAGGGTTGTTAATACCACCCTCACCACTGTTTAATTGGTGAAGAAATGATCATTATCAATTAAACAGTTCATCATTCAACAAAATATTGAAGGATAAAATGTTACTAAAACAACACATTAAAATAGGCCAAACAGTTTCCAAATAGCAAATGACCCAAACAAGCAAAGCATGCAATCAAGGCCACCACACAAAATAGTTTCCATTAGGATGACAAATAGTTTCCATTAGCATTACAGATGAGATATGCTCAAATAGACCAACTTAACACAAAAGAGCTAATGTTGTGGCTCATCTTTGTGAGGCATCTTTGTGGGACATATCATACAGTAGATGGTACCAATTTTTTTCTATTTTGAAAACAATCATCCAATCAAATGTTGCACCCAATCAAACAACGACAACAACACAAACAACGACAACAAGCACTGCTTCTGCAGATGAGTTTACCTTCATGTTGATATATTCAATGTGGTTTGGTATTAGGTGGGTTTCACCAATATTTGGTAAGTTTTTTCTATTTCTTTAATTTCAAAGGGATTAAAAAAAAGGGTCTCAAGACAATTGAATGAGGCGATTACTTTATGTTCACATCAATATTTTGTTTGTTCATCAATATTTTGCTTGAACTGGTTTTGAAAAACAAAACAAAACAGGACTAATTTGTGTCTAATATAATTTGCTCCGCATACATATGCATACCTCGCCTCCATTTTTCTATGAAGAAATGGATAATGTGAGAACAGATTCCTCCTAGTGATGATAATAAAAAGGATCCAAACACAGACTAAATTGGGAGTGGAATAGAAAGCGGGTAAAGACATGACAATTGTTTTCTATGATAAGATTGCTTCGTCGACACAAACATCTTACAGAAGTAAACTTCTATAAAAAAAATAAAGTTTTGGGACTCTTGGAGAAATTCAATAAACAATCTGATCACAACGATTGCAAACATGCTCCATAAAAAATATCAACTGTACTATATCTGAATCCCTAAACTTAGTACAAAAAATTTTTGTAAAAACACCCTAAAATGAACCCATTAAAAACAGTAAAGAAAAACCCTAAAATCACCCATTAAAAATAGTAGAGAAAAATGCTATATTCGACACCCATTAAAAACATCTCTATACTAAAGATCAACCCTTCTATACTAACAAAAAATTCAAAAAAACATAGAGAGAATTCGAATTTACCCTATATTCGACATTGAAGAGACGCAACGGTGGTGGAGTGTTGCGCCGATGGAGGATGTGCAGTCACGGTGAGGATGTGTAGTGACAGTGAGTGTAATGCCCATCCTTGTGGTTGGACTTTTTACAAAATATTTTTATAAAGAACGACGAGAATTACCGTCCGATTTAAAACTTTTCACTTGCATACCCAGGATGCGAGATTCTACGTTTATAAAATGAAATGTGCTTTGGGATAATAAAAGAGGTTTACAGCGGAAAACATAAATCTTGAAATAAAAATGCCTCTCGTGCATTTAAAACTCGTGCCTAGACTTCCGTGCTCTTTCCCATGGGCCGTGTCCTTCCTGATCATGCAGTTCTTGTGGGGGAAGGGACATGCATAAAAACTAAAATGAGTCGAAAACTCGTAAGTATTACTTCATACAGTTAAAATATAACAATATAAGTTTTCATTCATGCATTCGTCGTTCATATGTACTATTACGTGCATGCATACGCGTCATACATGCGTTCATTTGGAAACGTCACTGGACGGGATTTTTCTCTTTTAAACATGGGCTTTCTTTTCGTAAAACGTTTCTCCCGTCAGTACCTTCATTTCTTCAAGAATTCGTGCATGCTTACGTCCATACGTGCGTTCTTTTGAAAACATCACTGGACGAGATTTTCCTTTCAAAAGGCTTTCCTTTCTTTAAAACGTGTTTCCCGTCAGTGCCTTCATTTCTTAAAGGTTCGTACATGCATGCATACATCCATTCATTCTTATCACTTTCATAGGCCAGTACACACTGTTACACCCCGTGTGTTGGGGTTAGCGGTCTTTCTTTGGACCCGGACTCCGCCAGTGGCCCTGGGTTGGGAATTCCTTTCATAGGGGCAGCACTGGGTGCTCTACCTGTACTACTTAACCGGCATTGCAATCTGCCCCTTCATTGGTACCCTTTTCATTCATTCATGTGGTTGTTACGTATTTTCATACAATTCATGCTTTCATGTCTTTCTTGCTTTTCATTCATTTGTTCATGTCAGCTCGAAAGAGCTGGAGCTTTCATTCAGTTCATTCTTTCATTTAACAGTCTTTTCAGGAGAAAACATTCATTTTCATGAGAAAAACATCGTTTGGGGCATAAGCTCGAAAATCGTCTTTTCCTTTTTTAGTTCATTTCAATTCTATCCTTTCTTTAACAGTCCGTTCACAGAAAACGTCATTTAAGAACATACATGGGCTTAAACGTAAGCTTTCGTGGCATCCATAAGCGTCACCTTGAACGTTGTCAATCATGGCATCCACAAGCATCACCTCGTGGCACACATGAAAGCGTCGGTTCGTAGGATCCATAAAAGCATCTGTTGTCATGTCTTTCATGCATTTTTATCAGTTTATAGATTTTCTCAGAAAATACATACAATAGATACAGCGTATAGTCATCCATTCACGTGCGTACAATTAATACTTTGGGTGCGTAAACGGGGATTGCCAAGGAGGGGCCATACATACTTATATTTTTGAACACTTAGCATTTTCTTTCGTAAAGCGTCTTTCGTTTCTTTTCGTAAGCATCTTAAAGGAAAAGTGTTTCTTGTATCTTGGAAAACTCTAGAAGAGTATGAATGTAACACTTACTTGGACTCCATGCTACTTGCATATCATGCAGTTCATTCATGTGCTTGTCAGATGGCAACCTACATGCATACACATACCTTAGCGTCATATTCTATCTAATGCATAAGCAACTTAAACTATAAATAGAGCTACACATCATTTAGAACACTCTCCTTCTATCCCGTGCACTTACGTGCCCTTTACTATGCTAAACCCTTCGGGGACCACGTACGATCACCACATCTTCCAACTCAAGGTCTTGTCTCGAGTGTTCATCCACTAAAGTGAACCCATGATTCACCTTAGGATTAAGACACTAAGACATTCGTCTTACTCTTCTTACAACCACATTCCGATGCATGATTCCAACCAATGAAATCACGCATCCCAATCCTAGATAATACGCCCGTCACTATCTTCATGCACTTTAGCCCACACTAAATCCTCGTTCCCATCCATACAAGCCACACGGCTCTAAGCCAACTCTAAGGCTTAAGCACCGTGTAACTGTGCTAATGACAGATTACCCATTACACATGGTGAATCTGTCTGGCACATGTGTCTAACCAGATTACACATGTACCTTACCCCTTTATCACCTAAGATCAACATATGACACGTTGATCACCTGCTTGTGTAAACAAGCACCATACTCCGATATCAACCTTCACTTAACCCGGCTAGCCTGACTCTTCAAGCTACCCGTCCCTTTTGATAGTTCATCCCAACACTTAACACGACAAGACCCCATTCAAAACTACGTCTTATGTCACGTCATATAGCTCGAAATTGCTCCAAAGCTACATTGTGACCTTGTCGCGTTACCCAACATTCTACTACGTCAACTCCTAACTCATCACGAGTACGGTTCCTCACGTACTCCTATCACATCATGACATCTTGTCATGTTCCCGTTACGCCATTCCTACACTCTAACACTTCACCCATCATAAGCATGACTGCCAATAACCACGTCACTTCGTGACGTTGCCCAGTCATGCTTCTCCTACATACTCTTACACTTGTTCCGCTACTTCGCCCATCACAAGCACGACTGTCAATAGTCATGTCACTTCGTGACATTCCCCAGTCATGCTTTCGCTCTGCACTCTTATACTTGTTCTGCTACTTCATGCCTATTCTCAGCCATAAGTCAAGTATGGTGACTCCCGTCACCTTAGACTACAGGCAGGCCTCACCATAGCTACTTCGGGACTGTTTCACAGTTCCCGATACTACTCATCACATTCCACGCTCATCAAATCACATAACCATCATTATCTTTACGACATGCCACACAGAGTGTCGCTGCCATGTGGAGTACACACCACGTATACTCCCTTCACATACACCACATCACCACTATGGCATACCCGCCATATGGTGCATCACTATACCACATGGAGTACACTCCTCGTATACTCCATTCATACACACTACACCATATCACCATTACGGCATACCTGCCATATGGTGCATTACTATACCACATGGAGTACACTCCACGTGTACTCCCTTTACATACGCCACATCACCACTATGGCAGACTCGTCATATGGTACATTACTCCACCACATAGAGTACACTCCACGTGTAGTCCTTTCACACGCACTACGCCACATCACCCCTATGGCATACACGCCATATGGTGCATCAATCCACCACATGGAGTATATTCCACATGTACTCCATTCATATATCATACCCCACACAGAGTACACTCAGCGTGTACTCTTCCTATTCCACACGCCACATCACCATTATGGCATATCAGCCACATGGTGCATTACTCCACCATACACACCATGCCACATGGAGTACATTCCACATGTACTCCCTTCATACACACCATGCCACATCACCATTATGGCATATCCGCCACATGGTGCATCACTCCACCATACAGAGTGCATTCCACATCTACTCCCTTCATACACATTACGCCACATAGAGTACACTCAGCGTGTACTCTTCACGTTCCACAATATGTCAGAAGGGTATATTTTATATATACTCTCCTTGTCTTACACTACGCCACATACAGAGTACACTCAGTGAGTACTGTTCCCATTCCACCTGCCACGTCACTAATACAGCACAGTCCATAACACTACACTGCGCACTTCCCAATTGCACCCAACATTTCACAGTACACTACACGGCACAACACATCTCCATCCAACACAAATATGCCCAACACTTCACTACACAAAATGCCCAACACTTCATCACATAGTACCACATCACAATACCACAACTCCACAAATACCAACAGCACAGTCCACAACCTAGTCAACTAATCAATATCTAGCATAATTAACGAGGGATAGAAGGTTATACCATCGACGGGATAACACGTGCGTTGCTCGTTGATTGTTACAGCCGATGATGTCAGAAGTGTCGTATGTGGTGGCTAACCCACGTACGTTAACTGTTTAGGCATTTGGATAGCTAGGTGTGGTCTTAGAAGGGCTGGTGGTGGCCTTATGGTGATGGCAAGGAGCGTAACATGGCGGATCTAACCGTGTACAGTGGTGGTCAGCCATGCGCAGTGGCTGTCCATCATGTGCAATGACTACCTAGCACTCAAAGTGGTGGTTTGGACCTAGGGTTGGGCTGAGGGGTTGCTGGTGGAGCTCCTGGTGGCAGTGGGATGTCGCCACGGTGGCTCACGACGGAGGAAGGAGGGAATGGCCGTGTAGGAGGGGGGAGAAGCCGTGGGAGAGTGAGAGAGAGTGCGTGCATGGGTGGCAGATCGTGGTCGTGGATGGTCGGGATGGCTTGGTGGTGGCTTAAGGAGGCTGAAGGTGGCGGTTACACACCGTGGGTGGTGGTGCACGGTGGTGGAGGGTGTAAAACCCTTGCTTGGGAGGAGTCTACGGTGGATCAAGGGGAGGCTATGGGCCTCGGGTCACATGGAAGAGGAAGGGGGAGACCAGGAGCAGCTCGTGGTGGTGTTCGGTGGCCAAGGTGGCTGCGCATGGCGGCGCTAGGAGCATCGGTGGCCTTGAAGCCGTGTGAACCCATTTTCATGGGTATGGTGAGTGTGTGCGACAGAGGGGGAGAGGGAGGCTGAGCTTGCTAGAGGATGATGGCCGGCGGAAGGAGAAGTTACTGTGGAGGTGGTGGCGCCAGAGGACGGCGCACGGCGGCGCAGTAAGCACTAAGCCCGTTCGGGTAGTGCACGGCCAGCAGAGAGAGAGAGGGGCTAGGCTAGGGAGGCTAGCCAGAGTGAGGTGCAGCTTGTGGTGCCGACTGTGAGAGCTGCCGACGCACGGAGGTGCCGGGCTAAGGCATGGAGCATTCGGCGAGGGGGAAAGGCCGCGTATTGCGTACGCTTGGGGGAAAGGCCGCGTATTGCGTACGCTTGAGGGAGAGAGAGAGAGAGAGAGAGAGAGAGAGAGAGAGAGAGAGAGAGAGAGAGAGAGAGAGAGAGAGAGAGAGAGAACTGGGGAAAAGTGAGGAAGAAAGAGAGGGGGTCTGGGTATTTAACCCAGTCCCTTCGTCTGGGGATCCATGTAACGATCTAACGGTGGATCTCAAACACTAATTTAAAATGCATAAATATTAACTTAATTAAAAACGCTTAGAAGAATTAAGGTAGAATATTATTTTAAACTAACTTTAATTTATAAAATAATATTCTTCATCATTAATAAAATGATGAAGTCTCACTTAACATATTAAAGAGAATAAAACCATTTAATTAATAAAAACTTTCAACATAATTTAAATCTCATAATATCTTAAATAATTGAAATCATTCTAATAATAATATTAAAATGATTTCCGACAATTATAATATTTTTGGAGCTCTTCAAGAATATTATGATTGTCATATTTAAGATCAATCTTAATTCAATAACACTGGAAATACTTCTTATAAATATTTTCAGCATATTTAAAACACTGGACGTGCCCTAGAAGTCACACGATATCTTTTGAAACACGCCATCATGGTTCGACACGCGTAACGTGGCTCACAGTCGCTAGTGAGAAGGGCAGATAATCACATAATCTCTGCCCTCGGGATTTGCTTATGTCATAAAGAAGGAACGTACATCAGAAAGAAGAAGCGTACGTAAGAAGGAAGGAGCAGGGTATCACAGTGAGGATGGCGAAATTGAAGAAAGAGAGCACTCGTTGGTGTCGTAGATGAGCACTCATTGGTGTTGGTATCGAGGGCGAAAATTTTTCTTTCGGATTTCAATTCATGTTGGTGTCGAGAGAGAGCAAGGAGAAAGAGAAGTTTCGAGAGAGGGGTTTATTTCTGTTGGTAGGGGAGGAGAGAGAGAAAATTAGTAAAATAAGATTTGGGGAGTGAACAGTGTATTTTCAAATTTAGAGAAATATTGTTCATAGCTATGCATATTTTTGGATATGCATAATCCAGTCCAATTTAAGATCATATTATGCAAATATGTAGATGCATAATCCAATGCTAGTGCTCTTACAAATTTCTCTGTTCACAAAAGTAAAGCGCGCTGAAATTGGAGATATTCTAAGATCAGGAAGTCTCATTTATCTTAGAAAAATCAAACTTACAAATCCTAGAGTAGTGTTTGCAAGATTGCCCCTTAACTTTGGAAATTTTACAAACAAGCCTATAAAATTTCAATAGTTACAAACCGGCCTCAAATTTTACCAAACTTCACAAAGATTACTTATTTTCCATTCTAAGTCTATTTTTGAACTTAGAATTGACAAAAACACACATCTAGTATGAAAACCCACCATGGTCAAAACCTAAACCCTATTTTCATTTGATGTGATTTTTGGCACTCCTTGCATACTATTTATGCTATAATTTGAATTTAACATATGTCCAACTCTTAATTCTTAGTTTAGTGACATGTTAAGACACCATTCATGCAATCATCATGGTCTACTTCTCAAATGAAGCAAACAACTCAAAACATAAAAAATCATAGAACCTGAAACTGTAGTATGACATCTCTAGCATTTCTCTTGCAAATGACTTCAAGAACCTTAATAAATCACCAATCCTATCTTCTAAATTGCTAAGAACTCATTCATAGTTTGATAATACACAACAAAAATCAATAAGATTCAAGATAACAAAAGTTAGAAATCGGTTTTGTGCCATATACCCTAAACCGATTCGTACATGCTTTGTTATAGGCTATCTTGACTTGATCCTTAGGTAGCATGCAAGTTTTCATGAACTAAATCATTCATACACTTCATATACATGTCTTAGTTAGGCCTTATTATCATTTTACACCTATCACAACAAACTTCATCATTAAACAAGCAATATGCCAAGATCCTCAAAACTTGCATCAAACCATATATAATTGCATGTTCATCAAAACTCAACCTAAAACCCTAATTACAGGGCTCAAAATACAACTCAAAACATAGATTCAACTCTCATTAGCAATAGTTTATAGGATCCAATCATTAATCCAATTTTCTAGAGTTTAAAGAATAAACTTAAACAAAGGACTTCATGCTTAAAGATTTCGATTTTCATAACCCTAGTGGAGCATGCAAACTTTTCTAATAAAATCTCTTGTGCTATAAATAAACCAAAAGATTTGCACTCCAAAAAAATACTAACATCATTAGGACCAAAATATCTACGACCAAACAACACCTCAACACAAAATTCCCAAGGCATACAAAGCATGCTAGCCGAAACACCACTTCCATACTTTCAATATTCAACCACCAGAAGTTTAAGGAAGAATGATACAACACTCCACTAACAAGATCATGACTTAAGGTAACTTAGAATAGAATAGATGAGGTTTGAAAATTAGACTTATAAAGCATTGAGCATAAAGAGAAAACTTAGCACCTTCTCCCTCAAGTTTCTCACTTGGTTTGCTTTCAAAAATGCCAAAGTGTGAAAGTTGGCTTTTGTGTAAGTGAAGAGAATTGGTGGGGCTGAGGGACTGAAGGATATGAGGAAGGGTTGACTTGTGGTGGTTATGTCTGGTTATGGATGATGGGAGAGCTTGCTTGAAAGCTTGGACATAGTCTTGGGCAGATTAGGCTAAGTGTTGGTCATATGGGTGGGGTGATGGAAGTGAGTGAGTTAACTTGAGTTTAAGTTCACTATTTGAGATTACATGTGGGTAAAAACTAGATCATGGGGGTGGTCAATCAAGGGTGTCTTGCTTGTGGAAGGAGCCAAGGGATGGAGGCCATTTGGGGCAAAATTGTTAACACCTAATTGCACTTATTTGGGGTTTAGTTGGGTTTGGCTGGGGTCTCAAGCTCCAACTCAATTGGGGTTGGTCAATGGAAGGTATCATGGTGTAAGAAAGTGGATGAGGGTTTAAGCGAAGTACTTGGAGTGTGATGGTTGCTTGTAAGACTTGCTTAAGTCAAGAGGGAAAAAAAGAGTCAAAACTGAGTCGGCTATTTGGAGTTTGGGGTTGTGGCTTCTCTCATGAGGTTTAGGGTCTCAAACCCCCTTTTGAGAGCTAACCAAGAGAGTACATGGTTGGTTGGAATAGTGTGGTGGATTTGGGAGGGGCATAGTCATGTAAGAGAGCGTGTAGTCTGCTTGATTCTCACTCAACCTCCTTACATAAGTGTATTTCACTTGACATATGTAAAGTGTGTTCTAAATAGAGGGTGGTGATGGTGCCATATGTCCAATGAGATTTTTTAGTGATCATAGAATGATTTGGACATCCAACATGGTGATGTGATAGTTGGTTGGTGATGTGATACGCTAGATGCCACGTGGTGCTCTTCAATTGGCCCATTTGTCATTCAAAAATCTTAAAACTTTTTATTATACCATAAAATTCTAAAAATTCATACGACTCTAATGATGCAATCCGTTTCTTCTAATTATGATCCTAAATGCCTAAAAAAATTCCAAAAGGCGATTCATCCCCTTAGCGACTCATAATTCGACTATACTAACAAACTAAAATCTAACCGATTGTTCGATCCATGAAATCTAACTAGGTTTTCATGGCATATCTAGAGTCCAAAGAAATCCCTTCCATTAGATTTATTTCGGGGCCTTACAAATTGGTATCTCTTTAATACCACTTTGTAACACACCCCAACTGTTTGATGCAAATACACAGGTAATAGCTCACTTTGAGGGAGCAACTCTGTATGAAGAAGAAGAAGAAGAAAATAAGAGAGACTAAGAGAAAAGTTCTATAACATTCCATAATGACCTTACAATACTCTACCTTCAATACATATACTGTCAGGCAACCACAACCGAAAGTAAGCAATATAGGCCATCGGCTAGTTCAAATACAAACGTAAATAGCAATAGTCCAAAGTAAATAAATATATAGGTCCAAATGTAAAGCAAACTAAGTCCTAATGAAAAAGCTCCCGGTTCATTAGAAATAACTCACCAAGTCTAATAAGAAAACCAAGATGATGCTTGAGGCCGTGAAGCCCATCAAGCCCAACCTATGTCGCAAGCAGATGCAACTTCTGTTCTCCATTAACCAACTGACAAGAGATATCCCACTCGTACTTAGATCCCCCCTTCCTCTTTCCTATGTCTAAGGCTTCACTCCACAGCCTCTCTTCTCCGTACAAACAAATCTATGCTTGTCACAATTTCCAAAACCTAAATTGACCCCTTGACCAACCATAGGATGAACTGAGTGCTTGGCATCTCCAATTAGAATGACATTGTCTCCTCTTAAGCCAACAAAATACGTTTCTAACAAGCTTGACTTAGGATAAGTAGCCTATCAATTGTCAAGTGCGCACTTAAGTGGTACAAAGTGGGAAGCTAGGTGGGAAGAGCTAGGCTATGTGCATTCCAAAGGCCAAGGTTGACCGTCGGCCAACATTCTTCATCTTGAAAGGCCACCACAGGCTGGCCCAATTAAGCCTACATTGAATTTCTCTTTGACCCAATCAATCATCTCTACAGAATCTTTATTTTATTTTATTTTCTTTTCCACTTTATTACATCACTTCTCTATGGCCATTCTTCTTCTTCTTCTTCTTTTGTTTTTTACAGAGAAGTTAAATTTAGTCATATTATTTTCTTTTTTATGTCGGAGACCTCTCAAGGCAAAGCCATTCGAACCCATCATGCAGAATAAACTCATGTCTTGTGCATCACATCTTTAGAAGTTTTCCTACACGAAACTTAAATGTAATCATATTATGCTAGAAGTTAAAATTTGAAGGGAAAAGGGTAAGCCACCCCAACCTCTTTTAAGTGATCTAGATTAATGGGTTTTACCTTCTTTACATCTAATATTGTAAAATAGAAACACCACCTAAAAGGAGCATCATACCATCATTCAGTCCCTTTTTATCCCCTAACATCAATGATTGTTCTCACACCACCAACTTGTTAGAGTCAAGCAAAAACAGCATCAAGAGAACAAGAGAAGGGAGAAAAGAAGATGCCCGCCCATCCCTTGCTGTGATTAGAAACAGTGAATAAAATCGAACAAAAAGTGAAAAGTTGGGCATTCTCTCCCTTCTGTTTCACCCATTTCACCTCACTAATGAGTGCAGAGGCAAAAGCAAAAGTAAAACAACCCTTAGTGGAGGCGGCAAGAAGCATGATTGAACACCCTCCCACATCCATCTTTTTCCAACCTAAAAATCAATCACAACCCCACATCCCAAAGAGGGCCATTCCACTCTCTTATATACAAAGCAAACCATAATCATTAGGAGATAACCCACACATTAACAACATAAAAAAAAAAAAAAAAAATCTTATCCCTCTCATAATGCTTCCACCATTTCCTTTGTTTGTTCTGATGCCAATCCAAAACCCACATAGCTCAAAGGCCGGTCATGGTATCTATAAGTAGAAACGGTAGGGAGAGGTAGAGCTTCGTTGTTTGTACTCCTGGCGGCGTCGGCGCAGAACAGGTGCACTGCTTTAGTGTGCTCTTGCTATGTACCATCAAGGAGTTTGGACAACAGGGGTGAAGAAAGTAACAGAAGCAGCAATAGCAACCACACCAAGAAGCAATCCCCTGCAGAAAAGAAAGATGGGGTCATGGAAAAGCTCCATAATCATGAATTACAACTTCAAAATAAGAGCAATGGGAGCAGCTACTGTAGGAGAAGTGGGACTAATGGGCCTCAAATTGAACGCTCTACACTAAAGAGTAATCTCAAGAAAAGAACAATAGGGGGTGTGGGTGATAATCAACAAAGGATAGAAAAGAGGAAAGTTAGTTGGCCGGATGCTCATGGCAAAGATATTGCTCATGTCCAAGAATTTGAACCAAGGTAAACCATCCCCACCCGCTTTCCTTTCATGATGAGCTTCTTTCTATTAGATTATTACAATTATGTGAAAATTGTTAGGACAAACAACATATCAACAACAAATTCAGCGGGAGTTTAGTCCGAGTTAAAAGCAGATGGAAAAAACTAGTCGAATAGAGCAAACCTTTTCTAAACTACATACGGGACAATAAGAGAAATTATTTACTAGTTAGCTAGTAGCTGTTATGGTGAAAGATAAGGAAGCTTTGGAACCAAAACACCCACCATCACAACTGTGTATTGAAAGCTTAGGTTGACGACAATTTACATATATACTTCTAGTCTTTTAGCTAAACCGACTCTGCTATGCTTCTCACTTTTCTTTTGTTTATAGTGTGTCAGAAGATGGGGAACTTGAGGGAGTAAGGAACTCTTGTGTTTGTGCCATTCAATGAAACAAGGTGTCTAAGGTACGATGCCCTGCTTCACAATGATCACCTGTGCAAGTTTTTAAAAACTCCAATAAACATCAAGTGTATAGGTATATAAACCTCTGAATGATGCATGATTTCCGTACCAGTATAATGACCATATGAGGAGCTGACCTAATAATATGATTATTTCAAAATGATTCTTATGCTCAAAAGGTATATCTCTTGCTGAACCATTTAAATCATGAATCCTCAAAAGTTATGAATGGGGAAGGTACTATCAACTATGTAACATTGATGGGAGCCATTCAGGTGTGCATTAATGGGGAAAAAGAAACAGCAAGTCTTGATTGATAATTTGATGGGAGCCATTCAAGTGTATCAGAACTTGAGGCACCATGTAGAAGTAATAAAAGACAATATGTAGGGACTCACATGACACTTGAGCTACAGCCGGAGCACCTATTTTTCTGTAGTCATCATATCTCGGAATAAAGAAATATGATAGATATAATGGGAATAGCTTTTAGGAAGGTCACGCTGCTCCTCAATTGAAATCACAACAATAAAAAATAATTCACTAAAACATATGCATATATGGGTTATAAAGTGTTGCTGCAAGCCGGGGGAAGCAAACGAATGCAAATATACATCTAGAAATAGTCTTATATTCTTGCAAATGTTTCTACTTTATAATGCTGAATCAGTACAGTTGATGAATACGTACAGTTTGAAAACTTTCTGCGTATGACCCTATGACATTTCAAATTAAGTGCCATTCTTGGTTCTTAAAGGTTGCAGATAGGTGATTTGACTGTTTACTAGTTTCAACAAATATTCCTTATACACATCTTACATCATAAATTTATGAAATGTGCATGAAACTTCATTATTGTAACACTTGTCACAAAGCGTAACTTGGGTTTTGGCATAGGCAGCCATGCATACAGAATCTTGATCCTAGCTAGCTGTTAGGCCAAGCTCAAAACACAGATCGTAATACTAGCAGCATGGGCCACATATATACCTTCAAAACGTATACATACGCATGCACATGTTATTTCTAGCAGATGTTTTATAGAATTTCCATGAACTCAGTCAATGAAATAAACGCTTATTGTTTGGTGGTGCATATATATATATATATATATATATATATATATGTAGAATACATTGGCTTTTCGATTCACATGACTTTAAACTATTAATAGTACTGTGATCAATTTGTATCCTAAATTAACAAATCTTATCAATTTGCACCATTGGTCAAGATCTGGCAATTATGGTTGTGCTATATGCCCTATTTTTCGTCGATTTGAATGATAAGATCATCTTGATTGGGTCCGAATTGCCAATTTCAGCAATTTAATTAAGATGCTAATTAATTGAAATTTTGATGGTAAGCGGTGATAATTGTAGGTGCATGCATGCTTCTCTCAAATGATTAACTAGCAGTTGATTTTCTTTTCATACATATAGATGTGAATCATGTGATTGCTTGAAAGTCAACTGAACACCTAACTACGAGGTGAGAACGTTAATCAAAACAGAATCTAATGCAAGAAGTCAAGCTCACACAAGCTAGCTACTTGTGTGAGGTAGGCCACTTGTGAAAGGCCATACATATTTTGCACCAACCAAAAAGATAAAAAAATTCTCGCATTCATATTTCTGAGTACTGTTAGATCAGCCGCTATATCAGGCTGTTTCCTTCATAATCTTAACAGCTACGGATTATGCATGAATTCATGAGTATCGCGCATGATCATGACCTAGTAAAAAAGGTCAGCCTTACTAAACGAAATAAATGTTGTTCATGAGAAATGAACCCAAGTAGCAGCAAAACCAATGCATCTATCCGGAGATTAAAATCAGAATGTCATGCCATTTTAAAGCCCACCAATCTGATTATATTCATAGAGAATGGAGAACATTCTGATCTAACTTGCTGTTATTTTGCCAAAGGCCTGTGGCCTGGTTGGCATAACCCCAAGCGTCCAAAAGGGAGGTATGGAGTTCGAGACCCTCTGCTCCACTAAAAAAAAACACAAAACTTGATGTTATTTTTTTCCTGGTTTATCAGTTCTATAGTGTGTGTATATATGTAATACTAGTGAACTGACATGATTCTTTTTTCTTCTCTTTTTTTCAGGCAACGGCGGGGCTGACTAGAGTATATTTTCTTTCGGGGGGGAGGGGGTCCAGCGGTGATACTTGTTAGAAAAAAATAGTCATAAACTTGCGTGATGTATATTTTAATTCAATGGAAAATAGTGGGAAAATCAATTTTCTTTCAATGTTATGTGGGTGCATGCAATGTTATATATGATCTAGTGTTTTGCTTTGTCAATGCATAGGTCATTGGATCTGATAAGTTCTCTGTTTTCCTAAAATTGGAAAATTCTAGATGGATGTTTGTCCATGAAAATACCTCTCCAAGCATATGAAAGCCCTTGCTTCTTACTTGTATACTTCTCCCATGAAGCTGTCTGCATTGAACTTTTAATTTTAAGAGTAACATTGGATATGGCCATAAACTCAATTATACTTTAAGGTGAAAGCCCGGAAAGACCAGGAAGAACCAAAATATTCAAGATGAGCTGGTAAATCATGTACCTAGAGGTTGATCCATTGAGGAGATATCAAGAAGATCAAATTGGAAACGTTTTCAGATGCACATGCTCGTGATTGGAAGCAGCGTGCTATGTTTCCAACCCGGAGAGGACGATGTAGATTGCATTGCCATCAAGTACATGGAGGGGACTTGATAGTGGTAAGAAAGGTTTGAAAATGAAGAAAAACACAAGAAAATAAGACCTTGACCAATAGTTCGCCCGCCCAAGGAAGAAAAAATAAGAAAGGAAAATATTCTCTAACCACAAAAAGATTATACAAAAATAATCTCACAAACTAACATGATTTGATGTGCTTCGTCAAATTATAACATTATTTTTATTGTAAAGTAGATCTAACGGATCAAATAAAACCATGTTAGTTTGTGAAATTATTTTTGTATAATTCCTTAATAGATGTAGCAGTACTCATAAATAAGTAGTTTTGGTTATTTATGGCGACAATTGAAAAATGGAAGCAACTTGTAATACAAAAAGTATAGAACCGAAGCTTCTACTTGAAAACAGAACTCTTTAAATACTTTTTGCTGTCTGTGAGAGAAAAAAAAAAACTCTTTTTTTGCCTCTTCATCCTGATTTGTTATCATTCCAACCCAAGCATCTAACTTTAAAGATCGATCCCCACCGACAAGAATAATCTTTATATGGTTTCAAAAAATAAAACTGTCGAGTTGGTGACAAGAAGACACTACGGCGCAATAATGCTATCTCAGAAGAAGCAAAGAATCAAAACCCCAATAAACAAATTGTTCATCTTGTTACAAATTCTTGATATTGACAGTAAAAATGAAAAAGAAAAACAGGAAATTATAAAGGGTAATAATATCTGCAGCTGTAAATGAAACCTCATACAAACTGGCGTGGACTGTTCATCATCCCTGTGAGATTAAAGGTAAATCAGACAGCAGGATGAGAGTGAATCAAGTAATCTAAAATGGTGATAACACCCACCAACGACAAGCAATTTTTGCAAAAATCACAATTTTCGTTTCTATTTTCCACCCCCACAATAGTTTAATGGATTTTCCCTTGACCAAAGCAAGCATGCATCGTCACTCTCCAAATAGAAAAAGCATGGCCACCTACTTTCTCCCCTCACTATCATGAATTTATAGATTAATGAAACTATATGTCCTATCTGTATCTGCTGAGTTCCCTTAGTAAGATAAATTATCGTTTTACATTTGGATCTTACTCTCGACACCGACTTCATTGCTTATGACTTTTTCCTTTCTTTGATTTGTTCTTCTCCTGCATCTTCTTTTTCTTAGCTTCAGCAGTAGTCCAACAGTAATCTTGGGGAATTGCAAATGGGTCTTGAATATTTTCTATCCTACTGCTAGAGCTGGCAGTGGATGAGCTAGGGCGTTGATAAGGGGCTTTTATCCACTGAAACCAAGATGAACTCGACGAATACATCACTGCTGGGCTCTCTCGCCCTGCAGCAGAAGGGCTTGAAGGGGGCGTTGAGAACTCATCCAATGGCTGTAGTTCTTCAAACTTGGTAAAAGTAACCAGAACCCTAATAGTGGGAACCACTGGGATAGCAACCTGTATGCATAAAGATAATTATTTTATCAAACAGTTGCGAAGGAACAAAAGAAACACTATTAACAAGAAAAAACAAGGACTACAAATCAATTGATGATTCAAAGAAAACCGCTTGGTCAGAACAGAATAGCATTCAAGACCAGAAAGAACAAGAAGAAAACATACCACAAAACAACAGAATACATTTTCCAACAAATGCGACAAAAATCAATGATAAAATTGCATAACTTATCTAGTGCAGATACACACTAGATACAATTTTTTGGACTTCGACATATTTCAATGCGTCCAACAATGGAGATTATATATAAAGACCAGAAAAGCCTTTAACTCATTCACAAGTCGTTTCTAACCAGCATACAATTATAGAAAGTTTCAGAAGAAAAGCAAATTTTTTTTTCCCCACTTCTCTCCAATGGCACCTAGGCTTTGACTGAAGTTGCATGCAGGCTGCATTAGTGCAAGACTAAGAAATCTCTTTGTATCAACAATGCAATTTGACACATATCCTAGGTTTCTTTTACTGAATTTCTCCAGAAAGAGATTGTAGAACAAGACAGTACGATTATCTACACCAAGTAATGGACATGAAGATTGCTTTCTTCATTCCTTGGTAACATATGAATGCCAACAAGATTATGCCATAACAGGCTACAAGCATCGTTCGAAGAACATACAAAACGTTTTCTAGATATGCCATCTGACTGTAGATACTCTAGGTTGATAAGGGGTAGAGTCCAGCACTTGAGATTGACCATAGAGAATATTTCACAAGGAATGAGGATAGGATTGCCACAAGACCTGCTGCTATATCTATGTTGCGGAATTCATGGACAAGGAATGAGGTTAGTGGCACCGATGTGGGAAAGACCATGGAGAGTAATCCAACATGCTACAACCACATGCAATGAAGGCCAACGAATGAGATAGTAAG
Organism: Juglans regia; assembly: GCF_001411555.2. NCBI lineage: Eukaryota > Viridiplantae > Streptophyta > Magnoliopsida > Fagales > Juglandaceae > Juglans > Juglans regia. Next base: position 19,425,687 of record NC_049907.1, on the reverse strand, counting down.
AGAAAGCAACCTAATTCACATTGGAGTAGGGGCAAAGGGAGGCCTAAAGTAATAAGGGCAGAAAGAAGATATGATCAATGGGGAGTTGAAAGAGAATGCGGTTAGGGATAAAACAAGCCAAAGCATAAGAGAATCAGATTATAAGACAGCACAATGATCATATATTTGCACAATCCAACCTTCCAAAAGAGGACTAGGCATAAGAATCAACTCCCACTTCCCAAAGCAAGGCAAAGCATAAAAGATTTGGCTCCAATTTTGTATAAATTAATAAGTGGCAGAACAGTGGTAGTCGTTTTCACAGGCAAATAGCTTGCCTCTCCCAAACTTCATGTTTTTAAGGAGTTCAGCTGTTGTATAAGAACATCCAATAATAAAAAAAAAATGACTTTGAAGCGCAACCATTACAGTCTCCTCACTTCTTACTCTCAAAATTCTAATCAGAAACTTCATCAAAAAAAATATTTTACGAGCTAAATTAAAGGATTTGGCACTTTGACGACGTTTTTCAATCAAACAATTATTATGCAGTTAATTCTAGGTTACAATTAGCCTGTATACAGGCTCCCAGCAACATAGTCCTAAGTTCTAAACTCACCAAAGAAGGCTTATAACTAGACCAAATGGCTATGTCAAACTCAAAGCAGGACATTCTAGGTTTACTAGTGCGGGCACAGATTTTTATGTCTAGGGCTGGATTTATGCATCATAACTAGACCAAATGGATGTGTCAAACTCAAAGCAGGACGTAATTGTTAAGTTTTGACACAAAGCTACAGTCAAGCACAACCTTGGCTACCCGGATCAGTTCTATTGACAATATCTTCAGAACTGAGCTACTAAACCTGGAAACTGTATAAACACATCCACTTAATAAGATGATAGGGCTCAAGTGTGTTGAAGGACTTTCTTTGAAAAATCCTTGCCCAGGCCCACTTAAATAATGTGGGTTCAAGCAGCAATTGGATACTCGACTGGTAACCAACCTGTTTAGTATCCTAACTGTGATCAGGTCAACCTACCAAAAATCATTCATTTCGTTTTGGTTTGGATGGGTGGAGGGCCCAGGTAGCATTTCTCCAGGTGTATTTATAACACAATGAAATGATTTTTTTTATTGGCACCAGGTGTCCGAAAACAGAGACCTAACTAATCCCAGGGGTGCACAGCCCCCAACAATGAGTTTCCCGCAAATGCACCTAGGGTAATTCAAGGAGAAGATCCCCCTATCCAATGGCCCCTAGAGATTGTTTGCAACCAAGAAGATTAGAACCTTAGAACTTGGAGGGAGCATACAACTAAGCCCAAGGCCTTTACCACTTGAGCCAACCCCTAGGGGTTACACAATGAAATGATACCAACATAAAACAACTGAAACAGACATCAAACACAAAATAACATCAATCAGCACCCTTTATGATTGCCGATGGCCAAAATAATTCTAAAAGTGAAAATTTTTGAAGTCCTGAAGAGATATAGCATATAAAGGCACAAACCCATTTTTTCCAACTTTTAAAGATGCGAAATTATTTGACCTACAAAAGCCAAGGAAGTCCAGTTTTATCTTGGCTTATTAGCTACCAAGATAGGAAGGCCCTGACAAAGGCAAAACTGATCCCAAGCTCACCCTTGAATGAAAAAAAATTATATTATCTATTAGTTTCATATGTATAGCCATTTTCATTTTCAAGTAGTATTCTGATTGACGGTGTATTATTCAATAGATGACTGGTAGGTCTGAGATTACTAACGGTAAGATTTTGCTACACAAGTCAGAACACCATCAGGCCCAAAAACAAACTAAAGAAACAATTAGAGACCACTATGACCATCATGAAAAAGACATTTTCAATCAAGATCTCAGCATAACACAACAATAAAGCTCGTGAACAGGTGAGCAACAGGGTATTAGATGGACTTCAAAAACTTTATTCCATACAATACTAGCAGAGTCAGAAACTTGCTGCCCTCTTTGTAACAATAAATGCACTAAGTGATCTCATTTCCTAAGAAGTTCACGCACACAACGCTGCTCCTGGACACCCGGTGGAAATAAAAGAAAGTTCACGCGCACACTATCACCATCCATATAGGTCATGAGATTGTTTAACTCATCCAGAAGGCTACTGCAAGACCAAACTTCAATAAAGGTCAGATCTGAAACCCTAATGCAAAACACTTCCTCCAAAGAGGTCTATCCCTACCACAGTGAATAGCCTTGACACAATAGCTAAAGCAGGGAGCAGGGATACAAAAGCAGAAAAATTATTTTTCAGAGCAAAATACATGACCTAAGGTTATTGAAAGATGAAACATACCTTGACAGGAAAGGTTCCCATTGGAAGCTTGGTAGTAAGCAGTTCCCTCAAACGACGAATTGCCTTAACCTTATTTGCCAGAATATCGAGCAATGGAAGCAATTCTTCAGTTTGTAGCGGAAAGTTTGGGGAAAGCCACAGAATAGGCCTCAATCCTTTCTTATACTCATTCTCGCGGACAGCATCCTTGTGGCGATTTCTGCTCTCAGAGCTCATAGAAGAAGATGTTTTGGTATCCCTCCCTCTACGGTGCTCATCCCCTCTTATGACAATCTCCACAGAGTGTCTTCCTGGTTTGGGCTGATTTCTGGTGGGAGAATCTCCCAATAGATCACTCACCTTGTCATCCACACACAGAGAATTTCTCGGTGGAACAGTCTTCTTTGGTGCTTCATTTTTTGAATCCCGTTTCCTCCATCCAGCAAACCATCCTTTCTTTTCCTGCTTAGATTCTCCATTTCTACAGCCATTCACATCTTCCAAAGGAATCTCCCTGTGCTCGTAAGAACTATGGCGATGCCCAATAATCTCATCACCATTATCAATCGCCGATTCTGATGTATCCAACTTAAGAGCAGCTTCAAGTTGTCTCCTCTCATCCTCTGTCAAAATGTCACTGAGCTCCTCACTATCTGTTTCATTTTCATTGCAAGATGAGAACAACTCATCGTCTGTCATAGCCCCTGGGACTCTCCTAGATTTGATGCTCACAACCACATTGTGCATGTCATATACCTTAGCCTTCCATGCACCAACCATTTCTGTTTTCTCCTGTCGTCTCCATGTTAATTGTGCCAAGAGAACTGCCTGAGTCACATCAATCCCAGGCCTGAATATATTAGTCTGAGACATTGCAGCCACTTCCTGTCGAACCTCTTCTTCAGTAGCCGGAGAACCAGCACCATCCAAAGCATTCATGATCTCTCTATCCTTGTGTGAAATCATGCAAAGTGACCCAGGAGGAATCTTCCCATCCTCAGACCCATCGCCAAGGAAAATAATACTCTGATCTGACCGCTGAATCCTAAAACCATCGAACCCAGCCAAAGTCATGTCTGCCCTCAAATTCGCACCCCTCTTCCAAATTTTGTAAGTATCCGAAGGGGCAATCCTTGAAATAAAAGGAATCACAGAACTCTCAAAGTGGAATGTAATTTCCATATAGAAGTCCCTCATCCTTCGCATAGTTCCTATCAAGCGAGGCAACCGTCTACACCATTTTGCCCAGGCCAATGGCTGGTAGTGCCTAACTATTATCATGGAAATCCCTTCTTCTCTGTGGCATATCGCTTCCTGGAGCGCACTCCACCCTTGTTCATTCTGCAAGCTCCAATCTGCCCCAGCAACCATAAGCATTTCGGTTGCTGTCTCATCACCAAGCTTTACAGCCAAGTGAAGAGGGGTGTCACGGTTTGGAACATCTCGCCGATCGATCACAGCAGCAATTGCATCGGCTTTCTCTTCCTCGGCCATCGAAGCAGCCTCAGTGCGAATTTCGGCTGGGTTACAGAGGCGTGGGAGACCTGCGAGTATCCGCTTGAGACTGGCATAATCCTTCATGGCAATGGCCTTGTGCACAGGGCTATGAGCATATTTTGAAATATCAATACCCGCCATGCCTCAGGGGTAGATATCGCCACCCAGACAAATAAACGCAATCAAACCTCCAATTCAATCATCCAACACTCGAATGCAATGAATGACCGCTGTTTAGGACATAGTATAACCACAATCAGCAACAACTCATCAATTCAGGGGAGTGAATTCAAACAAACGAAACAGAACCAGTTTACAATTAAAAACCAAAATGAGAAATTCCAAGCAGTCTTCCCCAGGAATGGAGTTAGATCCAATTCAAATTACCCCAATGGAACAAGAGAACAGCATATAAGACACGGTCGACACCTATCAGAGACAGAAGAAAAGAATCCGGGGTGGGCCCAAAGCAAGGAACCAAGAGGCCAGGAAATCTCACCTTCTTCTTCTCCCACTTCTTCTTTTGCTTCTTCTGTTACCCTCCAAAAGACCAAGACCGAGATTATACACCCAAAGAACCTGAGGCACTCAACCCCACCACCTGTCGCTCTATCTCTTTCTCCCTCTCTCTCTGCAAGTTGAGAAAGAACAAAACATCCTTGTGATCCAATCCAGATCAGACAAATCCAGGAACACGCATGTGGGTGCTTGAAACAAAATTCTACAATTTAAAAATAAAAATCAAGGGACAAAATAAGAGTGGAGGAATCTGATAAAGAAATGGAAAAGGGCATAGAATCAAGAAAGCAACAAAACCCCACCGTGGAACCAAAGCTCACAAAAATTGTATATATAGAAAGGGAATAAACAAAAAAAGGGAATCAAAGCAAGGAATTGATACAAAATATGTAATTTTGGTACAAAGACACGAAATTTATCAGAAAATTTACCTCTCTTTAGAGTTCAGAGTATATTAGAGAATGGTAAGTGTGATTGGAAGAGAAAGACTGTAGGAGAGATAGGAGGAGAGGCATCTTCGTTCTCCCTTTTTTAATTTTATTTTTTTGTTTTCAAGTTTTTACCTTTTTGAACAAAGAAGGATAAGACACAGAAGAAAGAGAAAAGACAGAAGGTCGAAAACGGGAAGAGTCATGTGAGGCTGTGAGCCAGAAAACAGGAAACTTTCTTTGGGTTTTCCTATTTTTATATTAATTAATGTGATTTAATTGGCTACTAATTATTTATAATTAATCTGGTTTAATTAGTCTGTTTGACTAAAGGGACTCTGAGCCCTGAGGTACTGCTTTTTATTTTTATTTTTTATTTTTCACAAAGAGAATTTATTTTAATTAATTCAAAAGAATCCAAAATTGGGAGCATTTATGAACCTTGATCGAGTTGTAACTGCTGGAGCCTGAATTCTTTTTCTTTTTTTTGAAGGATAGCATGCATTAGCAGCCCACTAGGGTCTACTGTCAGACAGACTGTCATGGTATATGATCCGAACCCGTATCTCAGAGCTCCATATTCATATAAAATTTGAGAATAAATAGTAATTAATGCATAATAAATTTTTTATTTTCATAATATTTGTTATGATCATAAGATTATCTTGTAAAAATAAATTTCACAAACATTTCTCTATTTATTCATCTTTGAGATTTGGCAGCACTTATGTTGGCATGATAAATCATAAGTGATGAAAAAAATGGAGGTTGGATTTGAATATTTTTCAAAGTTTCTCTTTGATCTAGTTTTCTTTATTTGTGAATTGTTACGATGAAATGAGTAATATTATTGTAACTTTGTTTTGTTATGATTTTATAGATATAAGGATGATATTTCATCGAGTCTATGTTGAATCATGACCTAACTTCCATCTCGACGACAATTTAAATTTCTCACAACAATTTACTTCTCATATCAACAAATTAGAAGAAGAGATTTCAACCGACAACCATGTAATTAAATTTAAGATATGGTATACATACATGTTCTTAATCTATCCAACCTAATAGGCCCGGTTTGGATGCCCATATGAGATACAAACTATCTCATCTGAGTTGTACTTCAACTTTCATCTGCCTATCCAAACAACAGAATACAAAATTTTATTTAATCTCTGATTTTTCAACCATCGCTACAGTTAATCTGCTACAAAATTTCATTTGCCTCTACAGTAACTCTAACTACCACATTTTTAATATATATAATTATCTATTAGAATTTTTTATTTTATTGTAATATATAATTAGAAAAATATATTTCAAACTTTATAAAATATAGTATAATAAATAGGTCGTAATTAGAATAATTTAGTTTAGGAGAGAAATGCGTTCATATTTGAGAATCTTGAAATAATCACGGCCAATTACAAAAAATATATTTTGGGAAAGTCAAAATATTTATGAGTTTTTAAATTAATAATAGATATTACTTATTTTTAATATATTCATAATATTTTACACCTAATAATTAAAAATAATTTTCAATAATTGGTATGACCTATCACTTTATCAAATCTCCAAAAAAATTAAAAAAATCTCATCTCATAAAATGTGTAATCAAACGAGAGTTAAGTATTTCTAGTAAATCAAGATAATTAGAAAACTCAATCCCTTGTCATTCCTCAATTTAAGAATAATAACAAAAAAAATAGATTGAGCTGTTCTTATGGGGTTTGAATTGCTAACATCTTTGGGTTTAATGCACCTCCATTATCGTTCCAAGTTTTAAAGAGTAGTAATTCATCTCAATTATTATGTAACGGACAACACACTAATTGTTTGATCGGTTTCAATCTCATAAAGGATACTCAAGAAGTTGTTATGTGAAAGAATGGAAACAACTTTAATGTGAACAACAAACACCACATTAATTCCAATAATTTAGGGATTTGCAGTCTCATGACATAAATCAAGCACGTTTATTTGGAATCGGCACTCCATGATTGTAATCCAGCCTGCAATTAGCTTTTTGAAGAACAGCTGAGCTGAGAGCCTGAGAGCAGAGCAAGGTTGTGGGTGGGAGCGGCTACTTGGCCAGCAGGTTGCCCTCGATTACTGCACATGATTTTGCTATTGCCCTTTCAGGCATTTGGCATAACGAATCCAAACCAGCATATCCAATACTAACAGCAAAAAATCAAAAATATATTTTAAATACAAATAAAGTCATGTGTTTTTATATATTTTTTTAAAATAAAATAAATTTAGAACATCATTAAAAATACTTACTTACTTTGAAAGTTAAAAAAAAAATATCATTAAAAAATACTTCCTTAATTATGAAGTAAAATAAAAAATTATAAAATTTTTTTTTATTTTATTTCGTGATTAAAGAAGTATTTTTTAATAATATTTTAAACTTTTTTTATTTTTTAAAAATATTTAAAATTATTAAAAAAATTTATATAAAAAATAACTTTAAAAAAACACATAAAAATTACGTGTTTGGGAGCTCTAACATTATTCTAATAAAATTTTGTACGTGGCACCAACGAACTAAAATGTTGCATACTTGCCAAAGGTGTTGGCTCGGTTACTTTGAGATTTAATTAAAGAATTTGAATTTTAAATCATTATTTTTGAAAGAATAATTTTTTCTCATCAATCACTATTTATTACTTTACACCTCACATTCTATAAAAATAATTATCAGATATAAAATATAAAAATAAATATTGACTATAGTAAATTTTGTTTCAAATTCAATTTTTAAAAAAATTTAAAATCTAAGATTTTTAACAGCTTATCTGAATTGGGTAACAAAGTTGTCACTCAAGAAGGAACCAGCGTGTGGGCCACACAGTGGTTGAATGGCTACTCAATGGCAACATGTGGCAAGATCAATGGAAGGGCGGGCGGGCGACATCTGATAGCAGCAGGTAGGAGGAGACATGGGGGGTTTAAAGTTAAGGACCAACCAACCAAAAGAGGTTAGTATTCCAAAACTTCAATTAAATAGTAAAAGGAAAAACAAAAAACGAAAAGTAAATAGAGGAAAAGGGGGGATCTGGTTTCTCGTTGGGGGAAGAGGAAGGGGAGTTGGGTAGTAGAACTTTTGGGTTGTTTGAGGCATTCTTTCAAACAGTGGAGAGGGGTGGAAAAACTAACCAATCCAAATGATTATTTTCAACCTTTGAACAGATTTCTTTATTCTTTTGTGTCTGCCTTACCTTTTCTGGGGAGACTCCAAATAAAATCAATATTTTTAATACACATCGGATGTTTGTATCATATATAGTTATAAAAAAGTTCATATAAAGTTCCAAAAAAATGGCTCCCCCCAACACCAACTTTGTGACCAACTCCCACAGATAAATGAAAATGACCCTTTTTTTCTTGTCTTTCCATGACTTGTGCTAATCTATTAGCTTCCCCAGTTTAATAGGGTTTGTGGGTATGTGTTACTTTTTCTGGAAAAGTGTGAAGAAAAGAGAAAGCTGGTGTAAAGTATATTTCATTTTTTAATGAGACATATCCACTCTCTCACGACCATAGACCAAACCTGTTTTGCTTTCACAGAATTGAGCAGAATTGTTTTATTATAATGGCAGCTCTTTTTTTTTTTTTTTGTACTGAGCATTCTGTCATCCATCCATCGATCCAAATGTTTGGTCCCATTTGAACAAATATCTATGTCTTCACTGATTAATTATTATATAAAGTTTGATATTTAAGAATTCTTTTGTTGTTGATGTGACAATAATTGCCCGTGATTTTTCAAGCATACATGACAGATGACACAGGAGATGATTGCGATGCACTTTCATCATGGATCCAAGCTTACCCCAAGAAAATCTCCAAAATTAATTCAAAATGAGATGCATGCCCATCTTTTTTTTTTTTTTTTTTAAAAAAATAAGAAGAGCGGTTTCGAATTCAGATTTGTCATTAGAAAAACCGAACCAATGCCATCAGGTCATCAGAACTTAGATGTTTACAAGTTTTAAATTGTTCAAGTGAATATTTTGGACAATACTAAATAGTAAATACTCGATAAATGGGGCTCACTTTAAAAGTTTATTTATCTCATTCACTCATTCTAACTCTAAAGAGATCTGAATCTATCAAGGATAGATTCATACATAGGATTAAACTGATTTGAGCGTGAAGTTTTTACTTTTCTGCCTAAAGATGGTGATGGCCAAAATAAGCTCCATCTCTGAGCTGAATAGGTCTTGACTATGAGACTACCGAAAAACGAAGGGCCCGAGGCCTAACTAGAGGAGGACAAAAGCCCAAACTTGGACTCCAACCCAAAAGTGTCCGATCCAGAAATAAGTGTGAAAGAATTTGGAGAGTTCGTCGACAAATTAAACTCGGTTTTTTATTTTTATTTTTGTATATATATATTTTTTTTGTCAATAAAACTTTTGAATATAATTTGCCGATAATGAGCGGTGCGACTCTACCACCTGCAGGTGCCGCTCATTGTACCGTCCAATATAAATTGTACTTTTATTTTTTTTATTTCAAACGTTTTTTTAAAAATAAAAAAATACAAATACACTAATAATCACTTTCTTAAATATTAAGAAAAATTTTAAAAATATTAAATACATAAACGATGAAAATAAAAAAATAAATTGAAAAAGCATAATAACATTATTCATAAATAATACATTTGATTCATGATACGTAGAGTCCCATAATTAAAACGATTGAACCACCAAAAAAGCAAAGCTCAAAAAGGTGGTTTAGAATATGAAAAATGTTACTTTGTCTACTTAATTTGGCACCTCATATATTTTAATTTTTTTTTATTTAATAGTTAAGAAAGTGATTATTAATATATTAAATTTTTTAATATTTTTTACAAATATTTTAAACTAATAATATAAATATAAATTAAAAAAAATAATAAATTTTTTTTTAACTGATGCACCCTAAACAATAGAGTAGCAACCCTAGAAATCCCAAAAGAATGATGAGGATGCCCTTAAATAATAAGCTATATAGTAGCCACTAGCAACGCCATTTATTCTTAAATAAAGAAATAGGTAGGGGGCTGAGTGAGCCACCCTATCAATTTCAACCTACTCTTTTTGGTTTTTAGGTTAGGTGGCACATATGCTAGCTTTAGAAGTATTAAAATGTTGTAAAATATTAAATGCAAACCCTAATGAGATGGGCCTGTTTCTTTTTTCATAATCACCAAAAGAATGTTTTTCCTTTTATCATATAGTCGTGGGTAGGGTGTAAACCTGACTATACCTGCACGCATTTGTATCCGGGTTTATAATGTTGTCCGAATATTCGTCTGGATTAATCAAGTTATAACCTGGCTGGATATTCGATTATAAATATTTGAATACCGGATTATAATCGGATACTCGGATTTGTCAAGAAACCATTTAAACGAGAAGTACCACAAACATAAAACGACAACATTTTATTTATAAGGTAAATTATTTTGAAATGTGAAATCCGATTATGGGTACAAGATATTAATCCGATACCTGCATTAAGTAACCATATCTATATTTAGATAGGGGTGGTTACAAAATTTAAATACCCGCTCGGATGAACCCGATTTGTCGAATCATAGACCAGACCAAAAAAAAAACCCGGATGCACAACCCTAGGTCTCATGAGTAAAAAAAAAAAAAAACCATCCACTCAAAATCAAATGTGCCAAAAGTAGTTTAGCTATCAAACTTCCGCTTGTAGATGGGGAATTGTGATATATGGTTATTATTTTCTTTTTGACATAAGCATATAATTTTACATATAATTTTAACCAGCATAAATGCAACATAAGATATCCTATCATCATAATATAAGTGGATACAAAGATTTATCCTTTTCTTTTTATGAAGCAATCTACAACATGAAAATGAACACACCCAGTTTGAAACGCAAACGCTTCGTTGTGGAAAATCAAACAAATTAAGCAGAGAACTTTAGAAACACCGTGGGCCAGATAGAATCAATAACGGGCCTCTAAGCAGACAAACTATGCAGCACAACAGTCTCGACTGTCAGCCCAGGCCCGAACCCAAACAGCACACCCCACTCGAGCCCTTCTCCGGTGGTCTTCAGCCCATCCTCAACAGACTTCCTTCTCATCTCATCCAAGATAAACAGCACGCAAGCGCTGGACATGTTGCCATACTCGCTCAGCACGTGACGTGTGGAACGCAACTTTTCGGGCTTGAGAGCCAACTTCTCCTCTACTTGGTCCAGGATTGCAGGCCCACCAGGGTGTGCGATCCAGAAGAGAGAGTTCCAATCTGTGATGCCCAAGGGTTGGAAGGCCTCCACCAAACTCTTCTCAATGTTCTTTGAAATGAGCCCAGGAACATCCTTTAGGAGATGGAATGTAAGCCCAACCTCGCGAAGATGCCCATCGATGGCCCCATCACTATCGGGGAGAATTGTTTGGGCCGCAGAGACTAATTCAAATAAAGGCTTCTCGACTTCGGGGATTGGATCCGCTCCAATTATGATTGCAGCTGCACCATCGCCAAACAAGGCCTGGCCCACAAGACTATCGAGGTGGGAGTCACTAGGCCCTCGGAATGTGACAGCGGTGATTTCCGAGCACACGACAAGCACACGTGCACCCTTGTTGTTCTCAGCCAGGTCTTTTGCCAGGCGGAGGACCGTGCCACCGGCGAAACAACCTTGCTGGTACATCATGAGGCGCTTAACAGATGGGCGAAGGCCCAAGAGCTTAGTGAGCTGATAATCAGCCCCAGGCATGTCCACACCACTAGTGGTGCAGAAGACCAAGTGGGTGATCTTGGACTTGGGCTGGCCCCATTCCTTGATGGCCTTGGTGGCTGCTTCTTTGCCTAGCTTTGGGACTTCAACTACCACCATGTCTTGTCTAGCATCCAACGAAGGAGCCATGTAGGCGCACACGTTGGGATTTTCTTTTAGGATCTCCTCTGTCAAGTACATGTAGCGCTTCTTGATCATGGATTTGTCACCTGAAATTGCATGGCAGAAAGACTAATTAAACATAATTGACCGGAGACAACGAAAAAACTCTTACGGTTCCTTTCATTTGTCAGTTTATATTTTCGCTTTGCGCGCGCGCGCACACACGTATGTATAGACGACTAAATACCAAGCCCAATCTATTCTCATATGATTAACGCTAGTTATTGCCATGTTTCATTCATTTGTTTAGTGTTGCTTGGCCAGCCATTTGCATTTTAGACTCTTTTTACTTGTCGATGATCGAGAAACAAAAACAAAAACATGAACAACCGAAAAAGAGAAAGAAAGAGGAGGTCTTACACATGCGCTTGAACTTCTCTTTGAGCTCAGTCTTGTGCTCGCTGTTGGTGATACGGAAATAATAGTCCGGGTAAGTGCTTTGGTCGACACAATTGGGGGGAGTTGCCGTTCCAATGGCCATGACCGTGGCAGGACCCTCAGCCCTCTGAGCCCTTCGGACATCTTCCACTGTCACCATTTTCTCTTCAAACTTCGAAGATTAGGGCACTAAGCAACTACGTACGTTGTATGCTTAGCTGTGGCAGTGGAGAGAACTGGGTCTGCTGAAGCCTAAAATACAGTATTGGGTGTTGATCTGCAAATCAGTGGAAGAGAGGCGTCTTTTATATAAAAACCAGGAGAGAGGTTAGCTGAGGATCACGTGCTTGACCCATCCCCCATGACAAGCCCCAACAACTTAAAGTCCGGCTGACACGTGACAGTGTGAGTTGGTACGTTTACCTCTCAAACCTCCGCATGATCTTTACTTACCCATATAAATTTCTCTTGATTACTTAATTTACTTTCCCCCCAAAAAAAAAAGGAAAAATAAATAAAGAGTAAGAAAAAAAATTCTATTCATTATCACTATACGACATGTTACATTTTATTTTTTATTTTTTTAATAAATATGTGATATGATGAGTATAAAGATTTAATTAATTTAATAAAAATAAAAATAAATATAATATGTAGTGTTTGAAATGTGTGATGTTTAATGCCGAGTAAAATCTCAGCAGGATTTTCTGGACTCAGTTGGCTTAATATTTATCAATATTGTATATAAATAAAAAATAAAATTATTATAATATTTATCACTATTAAATATAAATAAAAAATAAAATCACTATAATATTTATTCCTATTATATATAAATAAAAAAATAATTTCATTATAATATTTATTTATATTATATATAAATAAAAAATAAAGTCATTATAATATTTATCCTTATTAAATATAAATAAAAAATAAAATCACTATAATATTTATCACTATTATATATAAATAAAAAATAATTTCACTATAATATTTATTTATATTATATATAAATAAAAAATAAAATACTATAATATTTATCCCTATTAAATATAAATAAAAAATAAAATCACTATAATATATATCACTATTAAATATAAATAAAAAATAAAATTACTATAATATTTATCATTATTATATATAAAATAAAATAAAATCACTATAATATTTATCACTATTATATATAAATAAAAAATAAAATTATTATAATATTTATCAATATTATATATAAATAAAATCATCATTAAAAAAATTAATCATTGATGAGATCCATACATTTTTTAATTATCTATCTAAAAATCAATAACTCAACATATTTCATACATCCAAAAAATTTAAAATATTTTTAATAAAATTCATAAATTCATTTTAATTTTTATTCATAATTATTTATAAATATTTTTAATATTTCTTAAATATTTTCACCATCTAAACGTATCCTTTAGCTCACTCTGACCAAACAAATACGCATGCATCCTGACTCGTAGATCTAGGTTTGTGTACTATTCTTGCAGTCTTGTATAAAATCTGACGGTCAACGGCATGCAAAGAATTCAAACAAGGCCTACACAGTACACACCCGATTCAAATTTCAGATTAGATATATTACTCTTAAAAAAAAAAAATGTCATACGACAGACTTTCATGTACATGAATGTCATTGATATTTTTTTAATATTTTTAAGAAATTCATAGTATTATTAAAAAAACAATATTTTAAAATATTTTTAAGAAATTTCTAATATTATTAAAAAAATACTTATTTAATTATTAAATAAAATAAATAAACTAGTGATAGCTCACAGAGAGAAGAGTAACGTTTTCCTAATCTATAAATAAGTTTTTTTTTTTTTTTCATATATATAGTAATAGGGACAAAGCTACTCTGAAGACCAGTATGTATTGTTAAGTGTGCTCTTAATGTAATTATATATTTTTTTTCTTTCAAATATTTTTTAAATATTTTTAAAATTTTAAATATATAAATAAATACATAAATTTATTAGTAATAGTTACTTTTTTAATTATTAAAAATAAATAAAATATATAAGCGGTACTCGAACTAAAGGCGGACAAAACCATATATGGAACAACTTAACATTTTCCATAGTACTTATACTATCTGTTTCCATTCTATCATGATCATGATCGGAAGGGGTGTGACCTCTAAAATCGGTGGTAGGAAGAGAACACAAGACTTGGATGACCCAATAATATTTAAGTTGCCGAAAGTGTGGTAAAAAGGCCTAGGAGTTTGGAGAAAAACAGGCTTTATCTTGTGAACTAGCATAAAGGTTCTGTTCTGTGTATTAATATTACTTAGTTGGATTTTATATATAATTAATTACGCACCAACAAAGATCGAATGAAGATTAATATCATCATGCATACGAATTGTGAACCACTGATCGATGAAACCAATGCTAGTTAGTTCTAAACCCGTACCGATGAAAATACTCCACATGTCAAACACAATGAACTATTTTTATATTAAAATCTCTCCATTATAATATTTATCACTATTATATATAAATAAAATCATCATTAAAAAAATCAATTATTGATATGACTCACATTTTTTAATTATTTATCTAAAAGTCAATAATTCAATATACTTCATACATCCAAACAACTCAAAATATTCTTAATGGGACTCACAAATCCACTCCAATCTCTACTCGTAACTATTTACAAACATTCTATAATATTTATCACTATTATATATAAATAAAATCATTATTAAAAAAAATCAATCATTGATGGGATCCACATATTTTTCAATTATATATTCAAAAATCAATAACTCAACATACTTCATACATCTAAACAACTCAAAATATTTTTAATGGGATCTACAAACTCACTTCAATATCTATTCATAATTATTCATAAATATTCTCAACACTTCTCAAATATTTTCACTATCCAAACGTATCAAGGCAACGAGGGGGACGTCGGATCGATAACAGGTAAAAAAGGGCTTCATGTGATGATCATCGATCTAAATGGTCCACATCGATCTACCCATACTCCATTTGGTTGCTAAAATTTTTAGTCTTGGAATATTAATCATGGAACCCGTCACGAGGAGATCATCGAGCTAACACATTATTAATATATATATATATATATATATTTATATATATAGTACTCAATCTTCAACATATATATATTTACTTTAAACGTAAATAACGATAATGACGAAGGATTTGAGGTCTATAATATTTTAGAAGTAAGACTAGGGATGTAACCGTTTATGTTCGGTCTGGTTTGATATTGTTTTTTCGATATATTATATAGTAGATATAATATATTATATTATATTATATTATATAATAATATAGTAATAATATATTGTAGTATATTGTAATATATATTATAATTATATTATAATATATAGTGATATAATATATATCAGTATAACTATTAATACAATAGATTATAGTGATATATGATTTTAAAATTTAATATTATATTAATTATTAATTTATCATATAATATAAAATTATTTTAGACTACTTATATATATATTATATATAAATTTTACATAATATAAAAAATTATATAAAAAATACTTTATACAATATAAAACAATTAATATAAATATGGACCAGTCTATTCCGGTGTTAGAAAAAGAAAAATCGGAACTAGACCAATTTTGGGAAAAATGAAACTGGTACCGGACCAAACCAAATCCGTTATCGGACCAACCCACCGATTCGGTCCGGTCCAGTCCGGTTTACCGGTTTTTTTTCCACCCCCAAGTAAGAGGTAACAGTATGTGTACAGCCATCTTGAACATACGTAAGCACGATTCTAGTTGGTGCATACTGCGCACTGGGAGTAAACTGTAAAGTACTTGTAAATAACATGTTTCACACCGCCAACTTCTTGGATGACATGCAATAGATGAGAAGACGGCATTTGACTCCCAAATGAGGTTTGATGCCTAAGTTAGAGAGATGTATCTCAATATAAGAGTGCAAGTAATCATGAATTATCTGTTACATTCAGGTGTTATTTATAGAGGTGTTGAGGATGTAGATAACCATTAAATCTAAGGGCTCATCATCAATAATCCCTTAATAAGTGGACGAGATAACTACCATGATCTATCGACGTTATCATATCACGCAGATTGTGTCATGGGCCCTTGAGCCGTGAATCTCCCAATCTTGGGCCCATAGGCCGAATCTGTCCTTTAGTCGTAGGTTTATTGCCATGGGACCTAAACATCCATTCCAGTTTATATTAAAACTACATCTCTCTAACTTAGGCATCGGAGCTCCTCTGAGCACCTAGTGTTGTCCTCTCATCTGTTGCAGGTTATCCAAGGAGTTGGTAGTGTGAAACACGTCATTTAGAGTGGCACCGTCTGTGGGATATTTACATACTTCAACGTGATTTTTGCATGCCAACTATTACATGATCTCAAGCAACCCTGTGATTAAGAGATGAATGCAATGGAGGTAGAAGCTGAGGAGAAGTTGAAAAAGGCCATGACAGTGGTTGAGCAGTTACAGAAGGAGAATGAAGAGTTGAAGCGGCGGAATGCCGCTACACCGCCTGTCCAGAATGAGCAAGTGAAAGGAGATGCACACAATGCAAGAGGCATGAACAGCGAAGAGCTGGAAAAGGAAAGGCTACACGACGAATTGCGTAGTCTCGTTGACAAATATGAGGAGATGGCGAGAAAAATTGGGGTCCTCTTTCTTGGAACAATTGCTTAACTGGAATGACCTTACAACGAGGAAGTAATGGCAGTGCCTCTCCCACCCAAGTTCAAGGATCCTCAGATCAACATGTATGACAAGTCGTGGGACCCTGTAGATCACCTGGAGAACTTAAAGTGCACAGGACTTTCCACGACTTTCCCGGAGAGGTGGCTTGCTGGACTTTTCCGTTAACGTTAAAGGGAATAGCACGAGGCTGGTTTGGGGCTTTGCGTCCTAGATCCATTAGCAGTTTCGAGGAATTGGACAAGTAGTTCCTAACGCAATTCATGGCAAGTAGGAGGTGCCGAAGTCTAGCCGCCTATCTTCTTACCATTAAACAAAGAGAAGGAGAGAGCCTGAAAGCATATCTAACCCGCTTCAACAAGAAGAAGTTGACCACAGATGATCAAGACAAAAATATTACACTAGCCGCCCTCCTGAGGGGCATATGGTCTCGGAGCCCGTTTATGGCTGAGTTGGCCAAAAAGACCCCCTCCACCTTGAGGGAGTTCATGGATAGGGTAGACAACTTCGTTAATGTTAACGACACATTGTAGGCTCTTTCTAGAGCCTAGAAAGCAAGAAGTAAAACCGGAGACTAGGAACCCAAATAACACTAAAGACAAGAAGACCGGGCAGGGTCATCAAGATGAGAGACGTGAAAGATATTCCAATCAACAAGAGCAGGGGCACCGCCTCATCCACAATAATCTAAGTGTACAAGAAAACGACCGGGTGGTGACGAAGGAAGCACGCCCACCGGCGAGAGGGCAACGCTATTGCAAGTACCATCAGTCAGACACTCACTGGATAGAAGACTGTTCAACGTTGAAAAAAAAGGTTGCCAACTTGGTAGGAAGCAAGGAGCTCGAAAGAATGTTGGCTGAGTATCTCAAGCCAAGGAGAGAAGAAGGTCGTGAGCATGAACCCAGACGAAGTAGAACTCCCCAACGATAGAAGTAGGGGAGGGAACAGGGACACAACACCCCTCGACAGTCACTAACCAAGACCAAACTCCTTTTGAGGAGATCCACACTATAGCAGGAGGGTTCACTAGCAAGGGTGTAACAACGTCCAGCAGATATTAGCTGATTGTGAAGTTGGCATTTTATGTAGATCATGTTTAATGATAACATAAGTAATATATAAACTATGTGTGTATATATAGAATTGCTTTAGCTAGTTTTGGAGTTGATAGAGTTTATATCAATTCAGTTTTTATGATGATGGCATTTCTATAGCAGTGTTATCAACAAAGTATATCAGATTGTGTGAACATTCTACCTTGGGTCATTAATGACCATTATGTCTATAACAATGGTAAAGATTTATAAAAATTATTGAAAAAATGATGGCCAAAGACCATTACAGGTAGCAAATATGGGCATTAAATTTGACTAATATGTAATGAGCAGTAAATATTTCTTCCTCAAATGCAATCCAATAAATATATATATATATATATATATATATATTACCCACAATGTATCCTTGCAAAAAATATGTTTTAGTGACAACATTTTAGACCTGCATGCAGGATCAAATCGACCATTATAGTTTCTTCAATAAAACTTTTTGTCAAGAAAAGTTTTTGTTGGTGATGTCTGGTTGCGGTAATTGTGTTTTAGCAGCAGTATTAACTTATTAATAGAACCAATTTACAACGATACTTCTTGTGGTTAAACTCTTGTTTTGATGATGCCTCTTTGCGGGAAATAAATTTTTGTGTCAACGTATGCAACCAATAACAATCTATTGTGGCGATTACTATTTTGTAGGAGAAAGGAAATAGTGACAAAATTTCTTGATGCAAGAAATATTTTTGTGGCAACATATCTGCACGGCAATTAAGTATAGTGTGCGATGTTAAATGATCTGATAGACATATTTTTGACAATTTTTTTTTCTTATTAGCAATGATTGGAGTTGCCGTAATAAGTAGGCATTTGCGACAAATTATACTTTTGCCGAATTTCATACTTAAATTAGCGTTTTATTATCTGCAAACCAGCAGTCATGAGATTTTGTCAATATCGGTGTTTTACGACAATTTTTTATGCTTATTGTGGCAAAAGTCGTCGCGGCAAAAAGCCGATTTTGTTGTAGTGCTCAACCTTATAACCTATTTTATTTATTAATTTGCTGTAAATCAGTTATCCCCTTATCTGAACATGGCCTTAATTTAGAACTAAGTAAATATTTATCTGATCATTTGTTTTATTTAATTAATACTCTCAAACTATTTGTAGAATTCAGTATTTGTACAATTCTCATTCTATCAATGAATGTCATGCTATTTTATACAAGTACTAATTTCTCGTGACTTTGATATTACTTGATAAAATGTGAATATCGTATGTTTATATTCTAGAGTCCAAACTACCTAGTAATTATATATATCCATATTAAAGTAAAAGGTTTAAAAATAAAGAAATCTACAAACTAAATTTACATCATACTCTTATTCCACTATGATGAAGTAATATTGCCCATTAATCTTTAAATTTTTATTTAAAACAAAAAAGAAATGATCCAAAAAGAACAAAAGTACCACAAACAGAATGAAAACGATATAAGAACGCGATTTGTAGTATTATTCATACAAATATATATATATATATATATATATATATATTTATATGAGAAATTCTATTTGCAGTCCTCAAGTAGGGACTACATGTGTAGGCACATTATTAAATGGGAGAAAACATAATTTTAGGAGGGATAATTTTGTAATTTTAAAAAATTTTAAAGTTAAAATAGCTTAGACTTGTATTGCAGTCCCCAAATGAGGATTGTATCTAGCATTGCTCTATATATATATATATATATATATATATATATATATATATATATATATAGTATCTGAATCTTATTATGCATGATTAATATATAATACTAGCTAGCAAGATAAGGTATATCTAAAATTAGAGTAATGCTAGATATAAGTCTCAAATATACAAGGTTTATACAAGTCATTTACAAAAAAGTAGATCTTACTATTAAAGAATATTTTTTATTTTATTTTTTTATTTTTTTAAGTTTGAGTCTACTTTTTTATAAAGGGTTGCATAAGATTTGTCTATTTAGAATTTGTACAAATCATTTCTCATCTAAATAAGTTAATAACTAAATATGATTCACGTGTAACGCCCTGATC
Source organism: Juglans regia (assembly GCF_001411555.2). Classification (NCBI taxonomy): domain Eukaryota; kingdom Viridiplantae; phylum Streptophyta; class Magnoliopsida; order Fagales; family Juglandaceae; genus Juglans; species Juglans regia. The sequence goes on along the minus strand of NC_049907.1, from coordinate 19,405,748 downwards.
CCGAAGGTCCGGAGAGTTATCTCTTAATACTCAATATCAACTCAAATATCACAACTATAAATAATCTAGAAATTCCATAAAAGATTCAACACAAATATTCATATTCTTTCATAGGGACAACAAATAAATTCTCAATAAAATAATTTAACAACTCCCTAAAAAACTCAAAAATATCTTTAATTCATCATATCAAAATAATCGAAAATAATCAATTTATTAACTATGACTCTCGATTAAGTACTTGTACCCTTGGACACTTATTTCTCTATGAACGTCAATCCTCTCTAACTCTGCCTACTCTTGCTCTCAAGCAGAACCATCAAGATTATCTGAAAAATATTTGGAGATAAGGAGTGAGTTATCAACAACTCAATAAGTAGAGAACATACACTAGTATGCAAACATGAGTATTTACAGAGTTCAGAATGCATAACAAAACATTTTTTATTTTTAGAATGCAGAGTCAGAACATGTTATCAAAATATCAAAACGAAAGTTCAAAAATATTCTTATTCAAAATTCCCTTGACACATTATAAATGAAACATCATATTAGAACAAAATTTCATGTTTAACCCCCATAGTAGGGTTGTGCAAACCCTGGCGGCCAACCAAATAGAAATAAAATGCGAATCTTCCAAAGTACTTTGGCATAACATATTTGATACATCATCATCATCATATCATAGTATCATATCATAATAGAGGCCATGTTTAACTCTCGTGATAGGGTTGTGCATCTGCAGATAACCAAGCATATGCATATCAGAACTGAAACAAAATACCACTATTCTTTCCTATGGTAGGACCATATCATATCATAACAGAAGCCATGTAAAACCCTCATGGTAGGGTCTCTAACTGAACAGAGCTGAAACAGAATCAAATATAGAACCAGATAGTCATGCCAAAGGCTTTTCAGATGCCACATCTTATCAAAACAGAGTACTGAACATAATCAGAAGATAACAGAATCAGATCACAAAAACATAATTTATACACAAAATTTCATATTCACTCTCTTTTGCACAGTTCAAAAATAAAATGTAAAAAATAAGCTCATGTCTACACCAGTCATGCCAGAAAATATTTTATTCTTATATAAAATTTCGTAAGTAATGCAAAACAAATAACTGAAGTCGTTTCAAATTTCTTTTCATAACAAAAATGCATATTTTCCAAAAATCAATCTCAGTCTATTTTATTTTTATTCAAAATCTAGAATAAAAATTTCATTTATCTGGACTTCTTAACTTTTCAGAATTTCTTATAACAATGTTGAATGAATATTAACCGTCACCTATAAAATAGTCACGTACTCCCATAAATTTCCAATCAAACACATATATCAATGCTTTGACTTGAAATACTGCATAAGCTAATTTTTCTTAAAATAAACAATCTACAACTCTTACATCTCTAAAATATAATTACTTCCCAAATTATCTCAATATCAATTAACACTTCCAACTTATACATTAATATAATTATTAATTAGATCCAAAAAAAATATAAATATCACTTAACAAAAACAAAACCTTTATTTTAACGTAGTCCAATATAGAAATTGGCATCACTGGGATATAATCCAATTAAACACATTTTAATATAACTAAAAATACCATCTGCACAAAATATAAATTTTTTAGACTTAAAAAATAAAGTCCATAAAAAAATGTAACTCCACCATGAGTTTATACTAAGGATAAAAATGTAATTAAAAACTCTTGGTAGTTTTATAATTGGAAAGGCAAAATTGTAAAAATACATAAAGGAGTATGAGCTGTGCTACGTATATACTATATAACCATAAATAAAGCCTTGAAGGCATTTTCGTAATTACAAGGAGATCATGAGTTATTTGAAACAAACTAATATTACGTAACAGGAGCCATGCATACCAAAAGCTATGTGCAGCGTTGGCTTGGGTGGAAGTCTACGGCGGCACGACTGGGGGTGACGGTAGGTCACGTGCGGGAAGAGAGAAAATGTTAGAGAGAGAAACACAGTGATAGAGAGAGAGAGAGACACACACACAGAGCTCGGCGTGGGAGAGAACGGAAACTCACCGTGAGGTAGCAAGGCATGCGACGGTCTAGGGTTGGGCGTCGACTAGGGCAGTGTCCAAACGTGGAGGCTTGTCCTTCGGCATCTTTTGATGGCAGTGGCGTCGAGGGAGGGGGGGGCCTGACGACATGGCTCACAGTGGGGATGCTTCCCCTATTGCGGCGTGCAAAAACAAAGCCCTTCACGTCCAAAGCTTATCGGCGGATGGGTACAGAGGTTCAGGGCAGAGCAGCGGCTATCATGGTGGTTTTCACGTTTGCCGTGGCTGTGGGCGATTCCTACTGCAGCGTTGCTTCCGGTGGAGATTTGCAGTGGCATGGGCCATGCACAATGGTGGTTGGCTACAAGTGCAATGTTGAACGAGTGCTGAGCCGAGAACGTGGAGAGGTAGCAGTGCACGATTTTTTTTTCCTAGTGGACGGTCAAGCAAGGCAGTGTGCACGGAAGGGATGGCTTCAAATGAGTGCAGCTTAGGGTTTTCTTTTCATGCATGGGTGAGCGTAAAATAAATAGGCGATTGAGAACTCAAAAGAAAACCCTAGATAACAAGAGATGTGCAAAGGAGTAGAAACTTGCGCGGTGGCGAAATTGATCCTGATAGTTGGTTTTCATGGTTTAAAACAAACGGATGTGAGTTTGGGTATTGGGTTTTTTCTTGAGTCATGAGTCTCAACTCAATTTTTAAAAAATAATCCAACTTGTCCTACAAAAATTCTCTGCTCAATTCTCACCTTAGCCCTTTAGAAAAATAACTTAATTATCAAGTCTAATAAAATCATAATCCGTCAAAATAAAGATTTTAAATCGGTAGTCTACACTAAAAAAAAATACTTAAATAGTAAATACTCAATTAAATTTTTCATACACATAAATTTAAAAAAAAATTAAAAATCGGGTTTGATTCGATCCGGGTTTTACATCATGTCTCTACAGTTACGTAAAACGATTTTTAAGAGAGAATTATATGGAAACTGATATATTGTGAAGATGCCGTGATGTAGTTGGAATTCCAACAAAACATCCCCGGTCTTTGTTTGACAGGTTGGCATGCTTGCAATGGCCTCCGGAAATGGCCACGTGTTTGTTTACTTACACAAATATATATATATATATATATATATATATATATATATAATAGGAAAATGCTAGATACTGGGCTCTAATATTTTTTTATTTATTTTTTTAATTTTTTTATATAAATATTTTTAATAATTTTAAATATTTTAAAAAATAAAATAAAAATTATAATATTATTAAAAAATATTTTCTTAATTACGAATTAGAATAAAAAATGATATTTATTTTATTTCGTAATTAAGGAAGTATTTTTTAATAATTTTTTTTAACTTTCTGATTAAGAAAATATTTTTTAATGATATTTTAAATTTATTTTATTTTTTAAAAATATTTAAAAGTGTAAAAAAAATCTATATAAAAAATAAATTAAAAAAATACACATAAAAAAATACATGTTAAGCCCAACGGAGTCCCAGCGAGATTGTAACATGTCCATTTTAAATATTTTTAAAAAAATTATAATATTATTAAAAAATATTTTCTTAATCATGAAGTAAAATAAAAAATTATAAAAAATATTTTTTTATTTTGATTAAAAAAAATATTTTAATAATATTTTAAATTTATTTTATTTTTTAAAAATATTAAAAATATTGAAAAATTTATATAAAAAATTATTTAAATAAAACACATATCAAATAATACTACAGCCATCAGCGGGAGCTTCGCAGCGGGGCTGTAGCATCACCCATAAAAATAACCCTCACGTGATCAATCATGTGTTTTAACTGATTTTATCCGCCAATTGTAAATGAAAAAGTAGACATTTCTCTTTGGAGTCCTGCTACAGGCAAGCACAAGTCCGTGCCTGCGCGCGGACTCCACTGACGTGGCATTTTGCCACGTCAGCAATTAAATTAAATTAAAAAAAAAGGCAAAAGCAGGACAGAACAAGTGGGAGAGTAAAACGAAGAAGAAACAGAAGCCATTTTCGAAGAGGACAAGCGGGAGAGTTGAAACGAAGATAGAGAAGTTGATTTACGAAGAGAACAAACGGGAGGAACTGAGAAAAAAAGTAGAGAAGCCGAGATTTCACCGTCAAAGTAAGATTTCCAGTTTTTGATTTTTTTTCATCTTGCTGTGAAATCTCTTTTATTGGAGACGTTGAGCTCCAGATGACCCGTGTGGGTGAATCCAAACTCGTCGAAGGGAATAATACTGGGAAATTTTAGTGTGCTTTATTTTTCAAAAACTGGAAATTAGTATATTGTTTTTAGTGAATCCAAACCCGCATGTAGTTAGTGAATTCTTTTTGATAAAGTTAGTATGCTTTGTGTAGTATCTCACATCTAGATATTTTCATTCATGAAATTTTTAGTACATCCATTGTTTTTAGTGAATCCAAACCCGTGTGCATTGTTTTTCAAAAGCTGGAATTTTTTTATTTTGATAAAGTTAGTGTGCTTTGTATAGTATTTTACATCTAGATATTTCTATTCATGAAATTTTTAGTACATCCATTGTTTTTAGTGAATCCAAACCCGTGTGCATTGTTTTTCAAAAGCTGGAAATTTTTTTTTTAACTTCATACTTGAGCTTGAATTGGCATACGCTTGATCTTGAAGCTTGTCCTTTCTTTTAATGAAGTTTTTCTACAGTCTATTATAAAAGGAAATGGGAGCAGAACTTATGGAAAGCAATGTGGTTTTCCGGTAATGCTTTGAGTCGGAGGATGAGTTAATGAATTACTATAAACATTACAGAAAGCAATGTGGTTTTCCGGTAATGACACAAAGGAGTAAAAGAGAGAAGGATGGGACTGTGAAATATGTCACTGTGGGATGTGCTCGGGGTGGCAAGGCACGAAATAGGGCATCAAACGTCTCCAAGCCTCGGCCAACAAGCAAAACAGACTGCAAGGCAAGGATGAATGCCATGTTAAAGGATGGGAAGTTGTGTGTCACATCCGTATTGAACACACACAATCATGTGCTCAGTCCAAAAAAATCCAGGTTCTTCAGATGCAACAGAGAAGTTAATGAGTCTGTTAGGAGAGTGTTGGATACAAATGATGAGGCTGGCATACGGATTAATAAGAGTTTTCATGCTCTTGTCACTGAGGCGGGTGGGTTTGAGAACGTACCATTTGGAGAAAAAGATTGTCGTAACTACATTGACAAGGCACGACACCTGCGTCTTGGTAAAGGTGGTGCTCAAGCGTTGTTTGAGTATTTTAGAAGGATGCAATACAAGAATGATGGCTTTTTCAGCCTTATGGAATTGGACGATGATGATAGACTGAAAAGTGTGTTTTGGGCGGATGCCCGTAGTAGAGGGGCCTACAACTACTTTGGAGATGTGGTAACATTTGATACCACATACTTGACAAATAGGTATGGAATGCCATTTGCACCGTTTGTGGGTGTAAACCATCATGGACAGTCAATCCTATTGGGTGCAGGCCTTATTTCAAGTGAGGATACAGAATCATTTGTTTGGTTATTTAAAGCTTGGCTTGATTGCATGGATGGAAAAGCACCTAATACTATTATTACAGATCAAGATCGTGCTATGAAAAATGCCATCGCCATTGTCTTTCCCAGCACGCGGCATAGATATTGCTTGTGGCACATATTGCGAAAGGTCCCAGAGAAACTTGGTTCCCATGGTCAATACAAATGTGGCCTGAAAAGTAAGTTGCTATCTTGTGTATATGACTCTCTTACAATTGAGGAGTTTGAGAATTCTTGGAAAAGCCTCAATGATACTTTCCACTTGCATGAAAATGCATGGTTGCAAAGCTTATATGCGGAAAGAGAGTTTTGGGTACTGGTATATTTAAAGAACTCTTTTTGGGCTGGAATGAGTACAACTCAACGCAGTGAGAGCATGAATGCTTTCTTCGATGGCTACGTGCATGCTAGAACAAATCTTAAAGAATTTGTTGATCAGTTCGACAATGCTCTGAAGAAAAAAATTGAGAACGAAAACCAAACTGACTTCAATTCATTTAACTTCACCATTCCTTGCATATCACACTTGGCTCTTGAGAAGAAGTTTCAAGATGTATACAAAAATGCAAAATTTAAGGAGGTTCAGCAAGAAATAATGGGAATAATATATTGTCATTGTCGTTTCGAGAAAATGGAGGGAGTAATTGCAATTTACTCGGTCGATGATCAAGTAAAGGCTGAAGATTTCATCAAGGAGGTTACGTATACTCTTTACTTTAATGAGGCCGAGTGTGAGGCGAAGTGTGTTTGTGGGTTGTTTGAGATGCGAGGGATAATATGTAGACATATTCTTGCAATCTTTTCAGCTAAGAAAGTTCGTGAGTTGCCAGAGAAGTACATATTAGACCGGTGGCGGAAAGACATAAAACGGACTTATACTTTTATTTCGACCAATTATGACGCTGTTGATCGGAGACCTGAAACTGTTAGATATAAACGTATTTTGAGAACTTTCAATGAGGTAATAACAAATGCAGTTTCGACCGATGGGCATACTGAGGAAATTATTTCAAACTTGATTGCGATGAATGAGGTTTGGCGCACATCGAAGCCCTCCAACACGGATTCCAATGTTGGAGGAAGTACCGTGAATGCATTCACAGAAGGAAGTTCCAAGAAGGTTCTAAGTCCCCATGTTGTTAGAGGCAATGGAAGACCCCTGTGTAAGAGGAGGATGTCCACGATGGAGGAAAGAGTGAGGAAAATTAAAACTAAGACTGCGAATAAGAGAAAAGATAAGGAAAAAAGTTACACTGTGGTAGGAGCATATTTATTGTCATTATTACCTAATATTACTTATACTTACTTCTAAACTCTAATTATTTTTTATGTTTTCAGAGGCGTAGATTGGACACCGAACCATTGGAAAGCACTGAAAACCAAGTCGGCCTATCGGAAATGAGGATACAAGAAAATGTACAAACTCCCATAATGGTCAATGAAGAAAGTGGACAACATCCGGTGATGGGGACACAAGAAAGTGTACACTTTCAACTTGAGGTCAATTTTTTGTATAGTTAGTGGTTTTTATTATGTGGGTCTTACTTTGTCTACTATTATGTTCACAGATACAACTAGGAATGGATGGAACGCAGCCAGAGACGGCAGATGGAACGCAGCCCAGCAGTTTCTTGTAGCAAGAATTTGGGTGGAATCTGGGTGTTGATGTTCACATACAACACTTCGGTTGAGTGTTGATGGAATTTGGGTTGTTTGTGGGTTTGTTGGCATGTGTGTGTTTATTATGATGTTTTGTTTGAGTATGTTATGTATTAGTAGTGAAAGTGTACGTTTTGTATATGTGGCATTATATTTGAGGCCACGCTTTGCACATTTTGTATCCAAGTACGCTATATATGTAAATTTTAGTTTCTATCCAAGTACTCAATGTATGTGGTTTTGATTGAATGTGAATGTTTGATTGGTTATGAGTTGAAGATCATATTGTGTTTGATATTGCCTCTTATGTCCACATGGAAAAAAGTAACTCAATAAACCTGTAGTTTAGTCCTGTCAAATATTTTCACGCATCTGTCTAATTTTTTAAATAACTCCTGACATGTTCAGACAAAATAAAGTCTTAGGAATGAAAATTTTATACAAATCAGAATAACGTCTCAAATACATAATTTCAAAGTCTCGACTTACAAATGCTAAGTTTCTATAAAATACAAATACAAACTCGTCAACGCAGTGAGAGTATCAAATATAAGTACATAACTATGGCTATTAGCCAAAGTACAAGAAATAGTTTGCGTGCATGTAGCATGTCGGCTTCTTGACTGCGAAACTGGACGTGATCATTATGGAGTGCCAACTCCCTCTTCTCGAACTCTGCTTCTCTCTTTTTAAGTTCTTCATCTTGTCTTAATACTTCTGCTTCTCTCTTTTTAAGTTCTTCCTCTTTCTTTAATACTTCTGCTTCTCTCTTAAGGAGGGCTTGCTCTTTGTATTCACTACTATCAGACCACTTGAAAAAGTTGCACTGTGGTAACCCCTGATTATAAATAAATAATCAAGGCAACTTGAGGTCAAAATTTTTGTCATTAGTACAGTAATATGAAAACATAAACTTGCAAGTCCTATTAATTGCGTCTACCTCTTTGTTGTAGAGTGGACACCCAAAGAAAGATCGCCCCGGATTTCTTCGAGTATTTAATATTCTAAGTACAGCTTGATTCCCACAGCTGCACATTGGGACGTTGCTCGATGTATGCTTAAGCAACGATGTTGAAGCAACTGATGACGACATTCTAAATCTGAAAGAGATGTGAGACATAACATCAGTTATCATCATATTCACTTTGCACTAAATTTCTATAACCTTGACCATTTTCTAGAGGTTACCCACTTTTGAGACTTTAGATGTGTTTTACATGAAATATACTATTATGTAGCACTATACTGATATGAATAAGTTGTTGGATTTTGAACATGTGTTTTGTACAACCAGGTGCTCCTTGTTTTCTAAATTTACTTATGTTCTGTACATTATAGATGTAACTTATTTTTCCATTAAATCTAGACTGTACAGAATTATCCCAAAAAATAATGGATATGGAGATATGCAGATTTGTTATAGATGTGTTCTGTACATTATAGATGTGTTCACGTGCATGCAGAAATGCATATGGAGGCAAGGGAAGATATGCAGATATGCAAATTTGTTATAGATGTGTTCTGTACATTATAGATGTGTTCACGTGCATGCAGATATTGATATGGAGATATGCAGATTTGCATGCATATGGAGATTGCATGCAAGAGTTTTTCCCAAGTCCGCCCTCTGACCATTCAGTTGCACCCTAACAGGTTCTTCTGGAAAATAGTATGGAGACAATTCTTTTAGATATATATTGAAATATAAATGTTTGTGAATTTCTGGTAGAGCATTTTCACTAATCTACTTTAATATTAGAAGAATACTCAAGCCAGCACCTAAACGTTTCTAGGAGAAAGGAAGATCATAAGACAGCACCAGACATATAAAGTAAACAATTCAACGTTTGATAACCAAAAGAAAAACTCTCCATTTGCATTGTTTGTTTATTTAAAATAATAAACAAACAATGCTATCAAGCAGTTGAAGATCATCTAATTTAGATAGTGGGAAGAAAGGTTCAAATGCTGTCTATGTATTGTATAATCTTGTCACTCACACATTTATCTTGTAAATATATTAAGTTGACAACTGGAGCTTAGTTTCTCTTCATCAAGATTCTTTTAAGCAAGTTTTTCCCCCATTGATTTCAATCATTCCGTCTAGTTGACTGAAGTCCGGGGTACAAAGTTTTGAAATTTGTCTTGGGTCTATTTGCTTCTGTTTTTTGGATTGAATGTATTACTAAATTGTCATCGTATATACATGCAAATGAATATCTTGCTTATCCATCAGTGTTATTTTATGGCATAAGATCTTTAAATCTTACCCTATTTCTTATGTTGATTTTCCTAGGGCTGTGACTAAACTGAACGGCTGCTTACATATTTTTTGTATTTGTTTATGAATTCTTCTTCTTTTTTTTTTTTTTTTGAATTCTTTTGAATGGAAGTTTTTATCCATAACTTGAATGTGCTGGCAGATTGTTACTTCACCTTGAAGGCAAGGAATGCTCAAAAAGGTGGAGCAGCAGCTATTCTTGTTGCGGATGACAGGATTGAACCATTAATTACCATGGACACTCCTGAAGAAGAGAAGGCTGATGCTGATTATCTATAGAACATCACCATTCCTTCAACTCTTATTAGCAAGTCTTTGGGGGATAGCATTAAAAAAGTTATATCTAAATGAGAGATGGTTAATTGTATCTTATTAGCTAAAAAAGTTATATCTTATTAGTTGTTCTTCTCCACCACAAACCTTGCCACAAACCTTGCAAATTCTACATACCCGTACAAGTAACAACATCAACTATTCTCCATATACCCCATAATAAAATTCAAGTTTTGAGCTACAACATCAACTATTCTCCATATACCCCATAATAAAATTCAAGTTCCAGCAAAGCTCAAAATCTACATACTTGTACGGGTATGTAGAATTTGCAAGGTGTTACTTGCATTTAGATTGATAATGTGGTGTTACTTGTAAAAAAGAAGAAGATTGATATGTTGTGCCAAATGTATGATTTTTTAACCCATCACGCCTTCCAGGGATATTCAGAAAGCCACACAGAATTTTACAACCATTTTGGGACAAGGGTCATTATCAATCCAAATGCAATACAAGCAAGCCAAATGCTTTTTAGTAATCAAACCAAGACAAGCAATCAGACCAAGACAAGCAATAGAGAGAATTATTATCGAAAAATTATAAAAACACATACAATGATTCAGGGCTAACAACGAAACAACAATTAGCACTTATAAAGCAAAACGAAATCATAAGGAGAAACGAATGAGTATAAGTAGCTTGGGTTAGGAACGTAACCTAGGATGGCGCCGATTGGTGGATAGCTGGAGCGCGATTCTTCCTCGGCGTCGTACAGGTGCGTTAGGGTTAGGTTTAGATTTGGGAGAGAGACGGGCAGGGGAGCGATTCGATGAAAGGAGAAACGAAGAATAAGAAAGGGGAAGAAAAATTGAGAAACAAAGAGGAGATTCGATGAGTATAGGGAGGTACGTACCTCGTGCTTCGAAATCGTCCTGGGAGAGCAGAGAGTTCGTCTCTGGGAGAGAGGGAGGGAGACGGATCGAAGAAGAAGAAGAAATCCAAAACGCCGCGTTTTGGTTCACACAGGCACCCATAAGAGTGGAAACAAAACGCACCGTTTTATTTACTCCAAAACTGTGCGTTTTGTTTCCACGTAGGATGTCGTCCGCGGGGAGGCCTTACTCGTGACTGCGTTTAGACTTTTCCTTCTCTTTGATCATCAAAAGCCTCACAAAACTGACAAAAAATTCACAACTCTTCAGAAAAGACAAAAAAGTTAAAAGGGCCTCAGTTACCACCATAAACCCCACGAGGCGCCGGCGCGCCGCCATGCAAGCCACTCTAGGAGCCCCGACCCCGCGCCCTGCCCTGATTCCCTCCAAATATGGGCATCGCAGTCGCCACCCAAGTAGTCACCGCACCTCCTTCTCTCTCCGAGCGTCTTTGTCCTCCCCACCTCCACCATCTGTCACCGTGGACTCTTCATCCCCACCACCCAAACCCTCAAGCTCAACAAGTACAGCTCCCGCGTCACGGAGCCCACGTCCCATGGTGGGTCTCAGGCGATCCTCCATGGTGTGGGCCTCTCCGAGGATGACCTGTCGAAGCCCCAGATTGGCATCTCGTCCGTCTGGTACGAGGGCAACACCTGCAACATGCATCTACTCAGGCTCTCCGAGGCCGTCAAGAAAGGCGTCCGAGAGGCCGACATGGTTGGCTTCAGGTTCAACACCGTTGGGGCCAGTGATGCTATATCTATGGGGACCAGAGGCATGTGCTATAGCCTGCAGTCGAGGGACCTCATCGCTGACAGCATTGAGACAGTGATGAGTGCCCAATGGTACGATGGGAACTTATCTATTCCTGGTTGTGACAAGAATGTGAGTCAGGCAACTCTCCATCTTTTTGGGAGTAGTTTTGGGAGCTTTTGGTTACTGGGTTTTTCCTGGTTTTGAGTTTTCTGTGATGGGTATTGGTGACTGCTTTTGGTTTTGAGTTTTCTGTTATGACCCAAAATAAACTGTGTTTAATTTCTCATATTTTCCTTTCTATATGTAACTCTGTTTTCCTATTTGACGCTTCCTACTTTCCTTTTCACGTTTTTGTTGACCTTAGTTATTGGCTTTTCAATATATGTTGGTTGCTGTTATGTTGTGTTGAGTTACATGGGATGGAAGGCACTACGTATTGTTCAATGCCTCTCTGTGTTTGTTCCCTTGAAGAACTCTATCAGTGAGCTCGATCGACTGTGGTGGATATTAAAAACTGATGTAAAGAGTTGGGCGGCTGTTATAATGGTGACATTAAGCTCTTAAATTGACATTACCTTGTTTCTCTTTTATGCTCATCTATATGTGTTCTATATCATTTGAGAAATACTAGGGTGTGTTAAGAAATATTAGAAGTATTGTGTCTATATCATTCTCCTTTTAAAATAAGCTATGATTTCAGATGGTGTTAGAATGGAGATGTTGATTTCGAATCTTGAATCTACACTTTAACCCATTTAAGTTAAATTTGGAGCTGGAATGAGACATAAATTTTTTATATAATCTCATTTTATTTCTAAACATAATTCAAATATAAAATTTTCAAATTAATCATTATAATTTTTTAAAATTAATCATTATAATTTTTTCAAAATTTTAATTAAAAAATAAAAAATAATTTTAACTTTTTCAAATCTCAAATAAAAATAATATTATAAAACTATATTCTTATAATATTTTAACTTTATAAGATTTTTTATTCAATTTTTTCTCTCTCATTTTTTAAAATTTTTAAAATATTTAATTTAAATTATCCTACTATTATTTATCAATTATCTTATTACTATTTATAAAATTATGATTTCATGGGAGTGTAACAATCGTTTTTTGTTAGTTCCTCCTGGAGTTGGTTTCAGACGGCTTGTCTTGCTGGCAGTCTGTTAGAAATTAGTAGTCAAAAAGTTATAGATACTTGGATAAACAGATTCTCTCATTGAGCGTGCATGTGTATAAATACTATTTGTACGGCAGTTAATTAATGATCATCTTCTCTATCTTCTTCCTCATCTTCCTTCCTCTGCTTTAATTTCTTTCTTCTTCTGTGTTCATCAACTTTCCTACACAGCTTCGTTTCTGACAAGAAAGGCCGGGTATTTTGTTTTTATTTATTTTTTCATTATTGACTTTCTGAGCTTCTCTGTTTCTAGGAGGAGTTTTGTTGAAGATTTACCCATGGGAACAGATTTGTTTTTGGTTTATAGTTTTATACTACTGCTGCTCGCTATAGTCAGCTAATCACTGTTGCTGTTGACTCAGTATTATTGTAAATGTCTTTTTGAGTAGACTTGTGTGTCTGGGCCGCCCTCTGTTTGCTTGTGAATTGTACAATCTTCTGTGAATCTTATACTGGTAATATTTTGCAGATGCCAGGCACAATTATGGCAATGGGTCGGCTTAATCGACCAAGTATTATGGTTTATGGTGGAACTATCAAGGTTTGGGGATTGACCTTGACTGCATAAAATTCCTTGGAAGAACTAGTATTTGAGTCTGTAACCTTTAATATTTTACCTATAGAACCTTAGCATTCGTTTCAATGCAATAGTCCTTAAGTGAATATTGGCATAAGAAATGGTATCCAGCATCAGGGTCAGTGCTTCCTCGTTGCGTTTTGTTAAATGTAAAGACTTGTCCCTTTTAAGATGAAATTTGTACTTAAATTAAAAAAGGACATTTCTTTGGTCAAAATAGGGATCATTTAGACCCAGCATCTGGCTCAGTTCTTTCTCATCCCATTTTGTTAGACAGTGGAATTTTTGTTTTATGTGATGTAAAAGTATCTTCTGTAATTGTTTATTTTGCAGCCTGGTCATTTTCAAGGCCATTCTTATGATATAGTGTCTGCCTTTCAGGTATACAACTGAGACTGATTACTTGTAGATTATAGTTATATGTGGTTTCATTGATGTATAATATTAGAGTAATGCTACGTACAGTCGTGAAGTGCTCAAGTGCCGTATAGTCACTTTGAAAAGAGTGGGGTCCAATATTAAAAAATTAATTTTTTATCATGTGGGTCCCGTATTTATTCACTTTTTCCAAACTAATTGCACAGTGCTTGCACACTCACGACTGCAACTATCATTTGTCATAATATTAACCCTCTAGATTTTACTATTATGCATTTTCTTTTTCTGCCTTCTCTGAAGTCTTTCTCACGTTGAACAGAACTAACAAAGAATTGATAGATATCTGGAGTGCTTCTTTATTTTGTTTGCACAGTATTTCGAAACATGGAGCAATTTTCCTGGGTAGATTTCAAATGAACTATACCTATAAGTTAGGACAAAAAGTAATTATTTCAGGCAACAGTTTTCTGTTGCCTAAAAACTATAAGAGTACAAATCATCGATTGTTATTGGAATTGTAGAGTAGGGACTGCAAGTCATGTAGCTGTGACTGGTTGTATATGTGTTATGTATATGTAGCTGTGCTTAGAAAGGCACCTCTTTATGTTTTATGCTATTGCATTGCCAAATATTCAATGACTTTTGACATACTGTAATCGATTATTTATTGATCTTGCTTGAATAGCTTTTTCCTTAATTGTGTATCTGATTATATGCAAAGGTCATGTTTAGTTAATTTTTCTAATTTCTGCTTTCATACGATAGGCTCGTGAAAAATAAGGATAATCTGAGTCATGTAAATGTTGTAACTCATTCATTTGTTATCCTAACATTACAACTCGTATGTCTTTTAACTATCAGTGCAGTGTTATGGAGAACTTGTGAGTGGGTCCATAAGTAATGAGCAAAGGAAGGTTGTAATCCATAACTCATGCCCTGGGGCAGGGGCTTGTGGTGGGATGTATACTGCCAATACCATGGCTTCTGCTATTGAAGCTTTGGGAATGTCTCTGCCTTACAGGTAGACATTTATCTTAGTCTGATCACTTGAATTGCAATCAGGTAGCATTGTTGTTATTATCCTCTTTTTTGTTTTGTTTCCCTAATAGCTCTTCGACACCCGCTGAAGACCCATTGAAGTTGGATGAGTGCCGTTTAGCAGGAAAATATCTTTTGGAATTACTAAAGATGGACTTGAAACCACGAGATATTATCACTCCAAAATCCATTCGGAATGCCATGGTTATTGTTATGGTACTAGGTGGCTCTACAAATGCTGTGTTACACTTGATTGCTATTGCAAGGTGAGGGGTCTTTGGTACCACCAGATTTTCCATGAATGACATTGATTGAATGACATGATAGTGGCTGACAGTGAAATTCTTTGCAGGTCTGTTGATCTGGAATTAACACTTGATGATTTTCAGACAGTCAGCAACGAGGTTCCATTCCTTGCAGATCTTAAGCCTAGTGGCAAATATGTCATGGAGGATGTACACAAGGTCTGTCTTTTATCTTGTCGTGTCCTAAATTCACTAACTTCTATGAATGGCCATTGCAAGAGAGTTTTCTTTTTCAGTGCATATTTTTATATGGCTTTGTTTGTCACCATTTCCTATGCTTTGTTGTTTTGATAGATTGGAGGAACGCCTGCTGTCATTCGCTACCTTTTGGAGCATAATTTTCTAGACGGGGATTGTATGACTGGTACACACATTTTTACTATTGCATTCATATGTAATTCCTTGTAGTGGTCTCATATTAACCAATCAAGATGTACTTTCTTTATAGTCACTGGGAAGACATTGGCTGAAAATGCAGCAAGTTTCCCTCCCTTGGTCAGAGGACAGGTTTGCTGACTTTTTTTTTTTTTAGTTTCCATTCCCGAGATGTACTGATTGCAATGTTTCTGTTGCTTTTGTTGTTGATCAATGAAATTTCAACCCAACAAATGCAGTTCTATCTTGCGTTTCTTCCCCATTCAGGATGTAATATGACCGTTGGGAAACCCAATAAAGAAACAGGCCACCTCTAGATATTATATGGAAATCTTGCACCAAATGGTTCTGTAGCAAAAATCACTGGAAAAGAGGGGCTATATTTCTCTGGTGCTATTTTATGTTCTGCTTTTGTACTAGTATTCATAAGATTCCAGGTTCTATTTTTAATGTTCACTCTACTGCTAGAATTTTTAAATATTTATTACAAAAGTGTTCTCCAGATCCTGCACTTGTCTTTGAAGGAGAGGAATCAATGATTGCAGCTATCTCAGAGGATCCTTTGAGGTTTAAGGTATGTGTCGGAGTCAACGTTGTTGTGTGATCATGTCTTAAGAGGCAGCAGTTTGTTATGTCGTGTTACTAAATGGTAAGGAGTTCAGAGCCCATAGTTGTTTGAGTCGATGCAGAGGATTGGATAAATGTCTAGGTCTCTACCATGCCTAATGTTTTTAATATCTAGCTGTTGGAAAGCAGAAATGACTTGCCCAAAAATCAGCTCATGTATTTCATAGTTACTTTGGCTGCTAAACTTTTGGCTCCTTTTATCTTGGAAGGTGAAAAAAATAATTTTAGGTCTTTCCTTTGGCAAAATGGTAACATTATGAATGACTAAATCCCTAGAGTTGGCTCAAGTGGTAAGGACCTTGTTCTTGGCGGTATGCTCCCTCTTGGTCTTAGGGTCGAACCCTTGGTTGCAAACAATTTCTAGAGGTCATGTCTCATTGGTGAAAACCCGATGATTTAACTAATCCAAGTGATGGGAACGCATAGCTTTGTGACTAAGCACTTCTTTCCCCAAGGGTCGCTTTTCTCATGTATCATTTAGCCTCTGTAGCAAAGGATATTTTCTTGTGTGTTGAATACAGTTCTCCCTGCCATCTTTTTCCAAACTCTGTTTTGAGGGGCAGAAGCTTACTTTTCAGGGCTCTTCAGAAGTAGTGTGCCTTGATTATTGCTTATACATTCTATGCAGACAAGAATAATATCAATTCTCCACCAAAAACTCATGAAACTTTTAGTTTAAATGGCCGTATTTTAGGAGCATCCATATTCAAAATTTTGATTCCTAGTATTGATAATTTTCAAATTCTCTGCCCGTCTTTGATTCCTAGGCATTGCTCATTCTCGACTCTTCAAATTTGTATACTTATTTAAACCGAACTATGTGATGTGTTTCTCTTGTTCCTATTATTTTTCTAAAAATCTTGGCATTTATTCGTCACATTCAAATGTTAGAAGCATCCTTCGTGGACTTAAATATCAGTATCTTCTTTGGTTTTTTGTGTCGGGTCCGGTCACAAGATTTTATCATGCAACTCAGATGTTGTTGTGATATATGATTATCAGAGGGGAGAGGGGCCTAAGGGAGGACCAGGCATGCCCGAAATGTTAACTCCAACAAGTACAATAATGGGAGCAGGTCTTGGAAAGGTTTGGTATTAAATCCCAATTTTTAGTTTATTAGTGGTCTGTTCTTGTCTAGATGTGAGTCAAGTGTCATTATCCTCTAGTTTTCTAGACTGTGAGACTTGTTAAATGCTTCGTTGTTGTGTTCAAATTCTAGATGACTCAACTTATAAGGTTTCTTCAATGTCATATATCTAAGTAAAAACTGATAAATTGGTTACTCCTAGATATATCTTTTTTCATGTTCATTTTGCCAATATGGTATTTTTCAAGCAAAATGCTTGAAACTATTTGACGACAGATGTTTCCCAAGAATGACATGTTTGTTTGGATATTGCTTTTGATTGCTGCAGGATGTAGCTTTGTTGACTGATGGTAGGTTTTCAGGAGCTTCGCATGGATTTGTTGTTGGCCACATATGCCCTGAGGCACAGGTGCACTAGCCATTTATTCATCTAGATGATTAACTACATTTAAAGGGGGGAAGTGGTGGAGTTACATTGTTCACTCACAAAATACCACTTATTTCTCATTTTTCAGTCCAAATACAATCTTAACAGCTAGACCTTAACCGATGGTGCAACTTGAAAAATGTGAAACTTTTGGTACTTTAGGGTGAAAAATGAGAATCCTACCAGATTATCATTCACATATCAAAATAATGTATTGCGAATCGTTTGCAGGAAGGTGGTCCGATTGGTTTGATTGAGAATGGAGATATCATCGATGTTGATGTTTAGAAGAGGAGAATAGATGTTCAGACATCAAATGAGGAGATGGAACAGCGTAGACCGAAATGGACTCCGGCTTTGTACAAGGCAAACAGAGGATTTCTTTACAAGGTATGTGTGGATCGAGTTTGCCTTGACATCCATGTTTTGTGTATCTTAGTTTTATGTATTTATTAAAGAAATGCAATCTTATATATTTGCAGTACATCAAGAACGTACAGTCGGCTTCAAAGGGATGCGTGACAGATGAGTAGAGAGAACATGTTAGTAGATGGCGTATAGTGTGGCAGCCAGCCCCAAGAATACATGCCATTCGAAGCCTTATTGAGGCTAGTTTTGGGATGTTAAGCTAGTCAACTTCATTTTTTTCAGTGCCTTATTGCCTTACCTTACTTTTCTGATAAATTTTTGGAGGGACCAAGTCAGAATAATGCAGTAACTGCAATACTTGCCAAGGATAACAAAGGAAGTTTTGTACTGAAGTACTTATCTCAAGGGCATCGCAATAATCTTTTCATGCAGGGCATCGCTATGGAACGTAAGCAAGACAAGAAGACTCTTAATTGGATGGCACTTAGATGAAGAGTACGAGTGAAAGAGAAAGACAGTCCGCAAGTTACTTTAAACCTTTGATCTCCAAAGATCTTTCAACAAAAAAATACTTCCATGTTTATTACAACTCTACCAGGATTTCAATCCTAGTCATGAGATTATTAGTGTAATTGCAAAAGGTGACGTATAAATATTCTACCGAGCATCCTTGGATAAGAGGCTGTTTCTTTCCACTGTCCGGGCATTGCAGAACTCATCAACAGCGTCCCCTCTTTCAAAAACAGCTGCTGCCCCCATTCCAGTGCCTGCATTTCAGTCGTAAACACTCATAGTAAGCCACAAATTCCAGCAGATAAGCATGCATTCTCACGTAAGACATATTTATATGTGGTGTGTGCGCACGTGCGTGGGCATGTATGCATAAAAATGTGCGCGCGCATGTGGTGTGTAGAGAGAGAGTACCAATGCACATTGATATCACTCCAAAGCGACAGTCTCTGCCACGACGCTTCATCTCATGCAATAGAGTAGCAACACAGCGTGCGCCTGAAACAGACAATAATCTCAATAAATTTCTTCATTGAGCATTGAGAACAGCTTCATGGCATTTTATGCTCCAACTACTAAATTATCTTTCACCAATTTGAAACCATATGAGCATAAATCAATATAATACTCCAAAGTTTGCCCTCTTCATATATGAATCAAGGGATAATGTAGAGAGTAATAATCATCAAACTATTACACTTGAATCCAGCATTACTTATCGAGAACAACCATATGTACACATGTTTAACTCCTTGGTTATCAGTTGTGCCGACAGTGAGGTTGCTTTGTCATTCCGTGGTTCTAGCACGATGGCAAACCTATGTAAATAAACAGCACTCTTGTGCGCTCTAACCAAAATGAATCTTAGTTCAGCTTTTACCTTCTCAATCATCAATTTAGCATTGGCAGCTCATTATAATTTCAAATAAATACAACTAATTGTATTATGATTAAATAAATGATAATCTGATTGGACTAGCATATCAAGATAACAAGTAATTAACATATGAAGTACGATGAATGTACAATATCAAAATGATTGACTTAAATATAACAGTCAAATCCCCCAAGTTGAGTAACTCTAACCAATAAACAAACACTCTGAACAAGAATCGGAAATCACCTACTTTTAGAGTAATTCCAATACAATCCAAAAAAATAGGAATTAAAAATAAGAATAAATCAAAATGAAGAAGAAAATTGGCTATCATCCAGAGAAGCACCATTTTCCTAAAAGAACCAGTATCGGTATTCTAGCTTGATGAGAACTTCCTAGAAAATGACATGATGCCCATAATGTAAAACCTAGTACAACCCAACTAATTGCTTAAACTAAACACCCACTTCATGAGACAATTGGGACCTAATAATCAATTAAGAAGTTCAACAAAATACTATATTAGCTCCAATGCTTCTCTTCATAGCACTTGTGTAACGCCCCAAGGGAGGCCCAAGCCACCTATGGGCTTATACTCCAAAAAAAACTAGTCAATGATACAATTGGAGCCCCGTTAGAACCATTATAAAAAGCAAGAACTCCTCCTTCCCAAGCAATGTGAAATCTCATACACCACCTACCCTTATCACTCAATATGAGGTATGACAATCCCCCCCTTAAATTCTCAACATCCTTGTGAAGCCCATCTGTCTTAGGTGGCATGGCTCAAGTCCCACATTTCTGGTTGGGATAGACTCTAATACCGTTCGTAATGCCCCAAGGGAGCCCAAGCCACATCTGCGCCTATACTCCAAAATGAATAGCCAATAATACAATTGGAGCCTCATTAAAACCATTATAAAGAGCAAGAACTTCTCCTTCCTACCCTTATCACTCAGTATGGGATATCACAACTTGATTCAATAAAAGTTTATTTGACTTGTAAAAAAAATGCTTTTATCTGATATATATGTATATATATATATATAGCAAAATTTGGAATTTCTCCGAGTGAAGTACAGCTGTGTACCAAGTACTGACCCCCTCAAAGGTTAGTTTGACTGTCGAAAATCACCCCTACAACCGATGGTCAGTGCACTGTTGCTGAACTGCACCAATACCAACTAGTGTCAGTTAGCTGGTTGGATGGCTGTCCTTGGAATCGTTAGTGAATGATGGTTCTCGTATACACGGGCTGCTTAATTATATGTTATAGTGATCATGTAACCCCATGCACAGCACCTCCTCCCACCCATTCTTTGTGCTTCCTCAACTTCATTGGCGTATCATCAACATGAAATTGTGGGTGACAGATGGAAAGGCAATGGAGTGGCAGAGAGATAGGTTCCAACATCCTCTCAAACCCCAACATTAAAAATACGCGTGTCCCAAAACAATTAGGCCTGAAACCATCGGGTTCTCAAACCCCCCACTGACCCCCAGCCTGGCCCTGCCCCCCTTTTATTTTCCTACCCAACACTGAACCCATGCCTAAGGCAGGTTGGCCAATCAATTTCAGTTTTTTCCCCAGCCCTAGAAAACCTCTAATAGTTCCAGTAAAAAGTAAGTGTGTTCAAAATTGTGGTTCGTATAACTCAAGCTAATTCAAATTCTTAGTATATACCTGTTGCACCCAAAGGATGCCCAAGGGCCAAAGCACCTCCATTCACATTGATCTTTTCTGGATCGAGTCCCAGCTTGTTACGGCAGTAGACAAATTGGGATGCAAATGCCTGCATTGTTGCAAATTCTCGAGTAATATTATATTCACAGGCCTGAATCCAATATTAGAATGTCTTTCAAAGTTTAATACCTCATTAATCTCGAAAAGGTCAATATCATCAAGCTCTAAACCAGCAGCCTTGACTGCAGCTGGAATTGCAACAGCTGGGCCTACACCCATGATTGCTGGATCAACACCAACAGCAGCAAACGTCCTGCATGGCCAACAAAAAGTAGATTATTTGCTTATAAAAAGTAATGCCACTTGTTTCACATTAATTTATGGGGCTAGCCATGAAAGGGATGAGTGTAGGGGCAGTGGCATCTCAAAAACACATTTATTGATGAGTTTACTGAGTCCAATAAATCATGTTAAGTGTTCAATTATCTCCAAGACAGGCCAACTCATCACAAACAAGACATGTTAAGTGAAGTCGAGAATCTCTTCACTTGAAGTTTTGAGTTCCAGAATAATTTTTGGTACTGCCAATGAACGGTGGAAAAACCATAACAAGAGGCAAATCCAATGGCAAAACCATCCTAAGTTTCCTATAGAACAGAATGTATGCTTCGAGATTTTTCAATACTATTTTTCGGAGGGATTTTAATGGAAACTATTGAGGAGAAAGTCTGAGTCATTTAATTTATAAAATATACATAAAGATTGTAAATGATTGCATGCCATTTTGTGCACTAAATGAAGCATTATTAGGTCAATGGTTAAGAAGAAAGTTCCACTAGAAATGCTAGATAGCAAGCTGGCTACCCCAAACACTATTGCAAACAGCAGTTCACATGGGTATTACTCACAGAATTCAAGCAACAAGGGCAGGGAATAAGACGCAATATGTTACGATCCAAGTGGTGCAAGCTTAATCATGCTTATATGAGCTTTCGAGCACCCTCTCCTTGCAAGTCAGTTTTCAAGGGTGAGTTATACTGTATCACTTGATATTAGGGTCAATCATCACATCGAGTATGGGATCGGACGGAACTTGTCAAGTATGGGATCAAATGATTTGTGACTTTGTGGTCGGGTCTCAAAGGTAGACCTAGAGGCTAGATTAAAATGTGCTGGTATTATGTATAGGCATAGTTCTAAGTTAGTGAATACTGATAGATGAGTGGAGTTTCCAAAAGAGAAAGGACTAATAATAGGTCAATGACACCAAAGTGACCGCTGGTTACAGAGTGTAGTGCTATGTTATTGTCCAAGTGTCCCACATCGCTTAAGTGCAAGCTTGACCATGAGTATATGCGCTCTTGGGCACTCTCTCATTGCATAAAAGTCAGTTTTCAAGGATGAGTTCTACCCCAACAGTTTGCATCACAATGATTACGAGAGAACCTCTTTAACAAACCAAGTTAAATTAAAAGAGAAATGCATGGAAGAAACTATTGCTTCACTACATTGTCCTAATAAGCCTTTGACATAACAAAGCAATTCTTTATTTTATATTCAGTTATTTATTTGGTGAGGGGATTCTGGTAGATGATGCTGCTTGAATTAAATGTCCATAAGATTATTTGTTCCTAAGAACAACTAATGAGTGCTGCAGACTCGAGAAAAACAAGTGGAAGCCAATAAAAAGTACACAGAATATTATTGGAACAATGAACTAGGCATCAGTGGGTGGAAGTACCAGTGCGAACATACGTAATATTACATATACCAGGCCTTTCTTGTTAGGCATATCTATGCATCACTTTTCACATCATCAGATTAGTGAATGAGTTTTATCCTGAATAGAAAACCTGAATACACCAAGGATGGGTAGTCCTTTTTGCAATGCAACACTTCTCTTCATTAGAAGTACAGCCCCAGCACCATCACTCACTTGGCTAGAATTGCCTGTGAAAGAAGAGCCAAAATGATGCAATGGATAGGCTCAATTAAACAATATTACGAACACAAAGAATGGGTAACATCAATCATGTATCCAATACCTGCAGTGGTGCTCCCATCTTTCTTAAAAACAGGCTTCAGCTTTGCCAGATCTGACACTGTTGTGGTAGGCCGAATCCCATCATCAACAGAGATTGTAATAGATTTCTCCTCACCCGTTTTTGGGTCAACAATCTATTTAGGTGATCCAGAAATCAGTCCTCCTGAAAACCTTACGCCAACAGATACTGCTTGGGCATACAAAATTCTGCTAATACTGAAATAATAGTGGATACCTTGGTGGGCACAGGAATAATTTCATCTTTAAATTTACCAGAGGCAGTAGCAGCAGCAGCTCGCCTATGTGACTCAACCTAACAGCATGTGTAAGAAAATCAATAGAAAAAAAGACGTGCTTTAGATCACTATACCACAGTGAAAGGTTCATTCAACTCACTGCAGCCTGGTCTTGCTCCTGCCTAGTTACACCAAAACGATGTGCAACATTTTCTGAGGTGATACCCATGGGGAGAAGGCAATTTTGAGCTTGCTCAAATGTCTTCACCTGCCAATTAATGGAAGATCATGTCAAACCCTATAATTTGGTAGAAGAGCAGCATATAAGAACTAACACGGCAAAAGAGTATACTTTTGGGTTGACAGACCCTTCCCATGCCATCGGATTAGCTGTCATGGACTCCAAGCCAGCTCCGATTCCTAAATCAAGTTATTTAAGAATAAGGGTTTATCTACACAAATATATATATATATATATAAATGAAAGAAAAATGCATTCTTTACCGATATCATAAAATCCAGCTCTTATAGCTGCAGCTACATCAGCAACTGCCTGAAGCCCGGATGAGCACTGCCTGTTCACAGTCCTGACAGGTACAGTTTCTACACAATACAAATGTGAAATATATGAGCAATAAATGTAACGAGAACTTTAAGTTTAACAAATTTATGTATTCAAACAATAAAAATAACAATACCAGGGAAACCAGCATAGAATGCCGCCATCCTGCATTCACTTGCCCTTTGAGATCCTGGGGCCAAGACAGTACCCACCACAATATCCCCAACTTCACTAGGATTCAGATTGGTTTTCTCTATCAATGCCTGCACCAAACAATTACCAAGAACCTAAGCCATGAATAGATAGAACACTACGATATACTCAAAAAAAAAAAAAAAAGGTAAAGGCTTTTGCCAGTCCTTCAAACTTGAAATGAAACCGGGAGGACAGCACAATATGAACCTTCAAAACTGGTGCGAGGAGATCGTCGGGATAAGTATCCTTGAAACTACCACGCTTGGATTTGCAAATTGGAGTCCGATGCGCTCTATGTAATAATACCAAATTGGTTGATAATTTCACAGTTCAATAATTTAAAAACCCAATATTAACTTGGAAAGGTGATTTGCAAGGAGTAGCAACTTACGCCACAATGACTACATCATCACCAAATACCGAAGTTCTATGGTACGCAGCGCTATCCCCGGCAAGACAAGCTGATGCCTGGTAATGATCATTGAAAATTAATGATTTAAATTAGGGGAACATAAATAATATGAAGTATATAAAAAAGAATTCAATACGAAAGTGAAATCAAGCGCCATAGCTTGAGGAATAAATTTGAAAATCGTCTGGTTGGAGGTCGAACATGCCAAACAATCGTTTTAGCCCAGTCTGGATATAGAAACGGTTTCATCTCATCTCATCATTATAATTTTTTCAAATTTTTACACAAAATATAATAAAAATTTCAATTTTTTCAAATCTCAAAGCAATAATAATATTAAAAAATAACATTCTAACAATATTTTATTTAACTTTCATCTAAAATTATCACTTCTCATCTCATCTCAATATCGAAACGGGCCCTTACTCTTTTGCTGGAAACTAGACTATAAAAATAGGCTACAATTGCAGCTACGAATCTAAAGGTTGACATTTAAATTCAAATTTCAAGGTCTCGGAATCATTCCAGTATATCAAATCAAACGTGAATCAACGACAAAAAAAAAAACCCAAATATCAGAAAATTAAAATCTAAATTCACCGAAATATCCAGCAAGAAAAGAAGTCAATCACGAAACGCATAAAAAAAGGGATCGAACCGGAAACAGAGAAAGCAACTGAAAAAAAAAAAAGTGGAGAGGAATTCGCGCATACAGAGATTGAAGAATCTCCGGTGTAAATAGAAGAAGAAGGCCGGAGGTGGTCGAGCAGAACTCTCTGTCTGTTGATAGCTTTCTCCATTTTCTCTCTTGACTCGAAGCCTGGGTTCCGGAGGAGACGCGAAAACGAGGAAGATCATTTGATTCGTTTTATTGGGACTTTGGCGGTTGAAGTGAGAGAGATGGTGACGTGGCGTTTCTTTGATAAGGAGTAACAAAAAATATGACGGACGCGCGTGCGTCAGCCACGCCCACCATATTTGATCCAAATGGTCATCTTTATCATCCATTCCTCCTCACGGCTACGTTTGATTGTAAGATTTAATTGAGATTAATTAAATTTAATTTAATTTTAAATTAAATTTAATATTTAAATATTTAATTTTTAAATTATTAAATTAATTTTAACTTAAAATTTTCTTATACGTGATACTCATAATTATTTTTAATTTAATATATTTTTATATATGAAATTCATAATTTTTTCAACATTTTATAAAAAATATTAAATTCATCTTAATATATAAATATATTTTAAATTTAATTTAGATGAATTTTAAATAATTTTCTCTATTATTTAACTTATTATTATTTATAAAAAATTGAACTCAACTCAACATTTAAATACAACTTAATTAATCTTCATGAATCAGTCTTTGCTTTCTGGCGCGTGCAATAACATAATGCACAAAATTGATATAAATGCTCGGGATTTTTCTTTTTATTACATTTTCCAGGGAAAATAAAATTGCGGTTTTATATTTGAATAATTTAGGTGATTTTGCCTTAAGAATAATTACTTTAAATTTAATATTTAATGGGATATTAATTATCATTTTTGTAAAATTATACAGTGTATAGCTTTCATACACTCCGAATTTTTTACAATGTTGAAATCTAAGGCTCCATTTGGATTTTAAAATGGTCTCGTATCATGATTCTCAATATCTAAATATTATAAATATAAATATTTTTTAATTTTTAATTTTTAATTTTTAATTTTTTTATTTAATTATTATCTAATTATTACAACTTTTTCAAACTTTAAAAAAAAAAAAAAACTTGGTTTGGGACTCGAGAGTTTCAACTCATATTTTTTTATTTAATAATTAAGTAAGTATTTTTTTAATAATATTGTATTTTTTAAAAAAAAAATATTTAAAAATATAAAAAAATATATGAAGAAAAAAATAAAAAAACATTTAGCCTTCTCGGGAGGTTTTGTGGGGCTGCATCCTAGGTGGGTGTGCATGAGTTCAAAAAATAATTCAATTTTTTAAATTTTAAAATAAAAATAATTTTAATAAATTATATTCTAATAATATTTTTATTTATAATATTTTTATTTAACTATTTCTCTCTCATTTTTCAAAACTCTATAAAATATCTTGATTCAAATTATTTCATTACTATTCACAAACTATTTCACTATTATTTACAAATTTCTCATATTATCACATCATATAAATGAGAACTAAATATTAAAAAATGTCACATAAAAAAGATTTATGACTGAATAGGTATTATTTAAAAGACTGTATAATTTTCTTAGACAGATATTTGAATCAGTAAAAAAGGATAAAACAATTTATATTCCAAAAATTAAAAAAATAAAATATAAAAGTGAAAAAATATAAAAAAAATGAATACTCTATATATAATATTATCATCCCACTTAAATTATCTGTCAATTATTAGAATTAGCTCAAGATTTTTCAATCTAGGTTTAGAAAATTCCATGCTTTGGGTATGTAAGGTTTTTCCTTACCTATTATTCCATTATTGTATCAATTGCGAAATATAATATTATGCCCATTATTTGAAAAATTAGTTTTCCTTTGTTTCAATGTCGATCATCAACGGGTGTTTGTTACAAAGTAGTGCCTTTTGGATTCTAGAGAGTTTGTTACAATCTCGATTCGACTTGTCTTTCCTTTTAGTTGAATATTTACTGATTCGTAATTCTACCATGGCGAAAACATTGTTAGGATTCGTTTGGACACTTAGAATATCTCAAAATATATGTGAATAATAGTTAAATTATCTGAGTTAATATATTTTATTAGATTTTAGTAAATTAGAGAAAAAAAAATTGATAAAAAATATAATAAAGTAATTTTTTTTAAATATATTATTTTATTTTGAAAATTAAAAAAATTGTATTATTTTTTATGTTTTGTTTAGAAGTTTAGAAAATTTTTATTGATTTTGTGTTTAGATAATTATTAGATAATTACTAGATTAAAAAATTAAAAATTAAAATTTTGAAAATGAAAAATATTTATATTTTAAATAATATTTAAAAAGAAAACATATGAGAACATATTGTTATCCAAATAAGGCCTTCCGACGATGCCTTCTACACACTCTCCAACTTGCAACCAAGGCAAAGTTTCGGAGGGGCATCGGATGCTGAAAAATTCTCCCTCCTACTCTCTCTAAAACTCGGACGCTCTCTCAAAACTCCTGACCGGCTCGAAGGGGTGGGAGCTTCGGCTCCTTCCCCCCTCACTCTTCCCTCCCGCCTTTTGGTTTTTTGTTTTTGTTTTTCCAGGCCAAACAAAGGGAGTATCGATGTTCGTGATTTTTCGGGTCCCTATAGTCAACACGCGCCCCACCAGGAGGTTGCCCAGCCGCCGATCTACACGTCCACCAAACACGGCCCCAACTGGAGTGGAGCGTAGCCTGCACGCGCGGGACGAAATTTCTGAGCTCACCGGTGCGTGTCCTTCACGGTCCACCAAGGAGCTCTTAGCTGTAGCAACGCGCGACTGCTCCCGAATCGACGACTCTGGATCTTCCAAGATCGACCGTCGGTTTTCTCTTCCGAGGTGTTTTTTTGTGCACTATTTTTTCCTTTTTACAGTGTTTTTCCTCTGTATTTAAATTATGCATTGTCTTTATTTTCAAGAAAACAAAAAAATCCAAAAACTTTTGTCCCTTCGGACTTAGGTCCAAAGGGTGTTGTCCCCCCTCCGCGTTGTCGGTGATGTTGGGGTTTGGTTTTCTCCATACTCAGTCTAGTTAGGTATGGAGTTTTATGTTTGGTTACTGTGAACTCTGTTGAAAACAGAGTTGTGCTATATCTTATACTTCGGTCTTTAGAGATAAGCCTTCTGGACTAGATAATGTTAATCACAATAGTGTATTGAGATTCTACTAACGTTTGTAATTAACTTGTTGTTCGAAGTCAAAATTATATGTCCTCTTAAATGAATGGATGAATTCCTTTTTATCAAAAAAAAAAAAAAAGACAAAGTTTCGAAGAACCCGTGGCGCATGCTTCCAATTAGGGGTGTGCAAAATTTTGAAAATTTCGACTCCGTCCGACTTCCGCTCCGACTCCGACTCCGACTTCGTCGGAGTCATCGAAATTCGGAGTCGGAATTCGGAGTAGCTCCGAATTTCTATTCGGAGTCGGAGTCGGAGCTCCAAGAAGCTCCGATTCCGACTCCGAAATTTTTTTTACTGAACACTTGCGCTCGAGCTAAGTGTCGAGCGCAAGTTGAGCACACGTTGTATTGAATATTAGCTCGAGCGACATGTCGAGCGGAAGTCGAGCGGAAGTCGAGCGAACCTCTCTGAAAGAGTTCCGCTCGAGCGCCACGTCGAGCTTCGATCTTATGTCGGAGCTCCGACCTCCGATCGGAGTCGGACTCTGACTCCAGTTCGGAGTCGGAGTCGGAGCTCCAATTTGGCTCCGACTCTTGTCGGAGTCAGAGGTCGGAAATGAACACTCCAACTCCGTCGGAGTCGGAGCCCAGCCCTACTTCCAATGGTTAAGTTAGATAAAGAATTAATTATTTTAGTAATTAAAGACCCATAAATTTATAATCCCTTTAAAGCATGCTTGGTAGGATATTTATAGGGGTTGAACTGTTTGCCAGTGGCATTACCTTTTTGGGGGTACAGTTCTCAATGCCCAGTTAGAAATAAGTTAGTAATATTTCCTTCTTAAACTTGTTTTTACCGCTTGAAAAAAATTATTTTATCCATTCAATTTATCTTTTTATTTTGGCACTTTATATATTTTAATTTTTTTATTTAATAATTAAAGAAGTAATTATTAATATTTTAATATTTTTTTATATTTTTTAAAAATGTTTTAAAATGATAAAAAATTATGAATAAAAAAATAAAAAAAGTCAATTTGAACTAGTGGTTACTTGGAATGTTGCAACTCAAACGACAGAATAGCACCACTCTTTACTGCTTACGACATCCTTCTAGTGTGAGTATTTCACCGTTGATTATTTCATTTTGGTGCAAGTATCTCACCACTGATAGAGTTCTTCTAGTAAGAGTATTTCTCTGACGATAGTGTCTCTCCAATGCTAGTATCCTGCCACTAATTGTGTCCTTTCGAGGTGGATATCTCGCTTGGATCTATCTCTGTGGATCTTGATCTCGTAGATAAATGGTTGCTTGGATGGTTACTTTGGATCTATGCGGTGTATATGGCGTCATCTCATCCCTTTCTCACTTGCCAGTCGTGAATCCCACGTAACTTCAGTTTTTCCTGCAACTATTTTTTTTTCACCAGCTGCATATATATATATATATATATATTTATATATTCGTATCCAATATTTAGGACCCACAGGGCCACAAGGTAAAATGGGTTTATCATTTTTACCAAGTAAGAGTGCTAGTCATCAGAACTTTTGTTGTTGTGTGTAGTCTAATTTAAAATTACATTTTGCTCCATTTTACCTCTGACTACATCCTTTTAGTTCAAGTATTTCACCATTGATTATGCCCTTTCGGTGTGAGTATTTCACCACCGATAGCGTCCTCCTCGTGCGAGTATTTCTCCTGCCGATAGTGTTCTTCCGGTGTGAGTATCCTGCCACTGATAGTGTCCTTTTGAGACGGATATTTTCCTTGGAGCTTTCTCTGTAAATCCTAATCTCATAGAGATATGGCTACTTGGATATTTTCCTAACCCTTACTTTGGGTCTATACGGCGTTTATGTCTTCATTCCATCCTTTTCTCGCCTGCCAGTGATATGAATCTCACGTAATTTTGCTTTTGCTTGTAACCATTCTTTCCTCGCGAGCCGCATATATATCCGAATCCAAGAGTTAGGACTAACACGGTAAAAAGGGTTTATGCAAGAGTGCTAGTCATTAGAATTTTTTTTGACATTGTTGTTGTCTGTAGTCTAATTTAAAGTTACGTTTTGGACCATTTTTTCAGCAAAATTTATTGTCCTATATAAGGGTGTAACCAATCCGGTTAGGTCCGGTTTTGGATAAAATTTATGATCAAATTGGTATGTATCAATTTTGCATTTTTAAAAACCGATTAAGCACCAGTTATTCCTCTAAACCGGTACTTTCGGTTTTACCGGTTCCGGTCCAATTTTAATAAAATGTAAATTTATAAAAAAATCTATTTATAAAAAAAAATTGTTTTATACTTTTATTCTAAAATCTGTTATTATTATAAAAATCTGCTTTACTTAAAAAAAATGTGTTTTATTAAAAAAAATGTAATTAACACTATTTTGAATGAGATATAAATTATATATGCAGAAACACTACTATCATCTTTGTTGTATGGCTGGTCGAAGAAGACAAATGGGCATTAATCCAGCAGCTGCTTAATTGTCTCTCTGTCTATGTAAGACGAAAAGTACTACTTTAAGTAATTAGAAAAAGATATATATATTTGATAAAAGAACATACTTAATTTTAAGTGAAGAATTAAAATTTGTTTTACTAGAATTTTTATTTTTAAATTAATTTATGATTAAAATTTATTAATTTATATATATTATGTTTAAAGTAAATGATCAATTAAAATTTTATGTTTAAGATTAAAATTTTATTTTATAAATTATAATAACATTATTTTATATATAATTATAATTTATATTATTTTATATAAAAATAATATATAATATTAAAAAAATAATTTAAAATATATATTATATAGAAATGATCCGGTCCGAGCCAAAAAAGCTTAGATCTAGAATCGGATCGGTTTTGGCCGGTTTTATCATTACGGACCGATTTTCCGATTTTTTGATTTTCTTTTACACCCCTAGTCCTATATATTTAGAGTAACATTAGTCTCCATATTAAATTATACCAAACTTCCATCGTATCAATTGATATAACAAATCTCAAGTTAGTGAGAATCACTTAAATAGTTAAATATGTTGAGAACGAGAACATTACACGCGCCTAAACGGCGTGTACTGTGATTTCGAACTTTTGTTTACGGAGGCATAGACATGCGTGCCGGATTGGGAAAAAGCAAACGAAAATATCGGCAACTTGAGGAATTTTTGCAAATGTATCTCGTCAAAATTTATATTCTCATTTTCTTCTTTAAACATAATTTAAGAGTAATGCTATACAATCTCTTCAATCTTTACCTATCATATTTTTAATTTTATAATTTTTAATATTTTTTTGAATTGATTTTTTTAAAACTAATTCAATTCTTCTATCAATTATTTATATATTAAATATTTGATATAAAAAATAATAATAATAATTAATGTTGTGTGTGAAAGTTAAGTGAATAGTAAAAAAATTATGCAAATTATTTCATAATTTAAATATAAATATTTTTAAATTAATCATTATAATTTTTTTAAACTTTTAAATAAAAAATAATTTAATTTTTTCAAATATTTAAATAATAATATTATAAAATTATATTATAATAATATTTTAATTTTATAATATTTTTTATTTAACATTTTTTTGTCTCATTTCTCAAAATTCAAAAAACACTCAATTCAAATTATTTCATTACTATTCACAAATTATTTTATTACTACTTACGTATTAGTGCATCTACATTGGTCTATGTATATGTATATATAAAGTCATATTTACATAATATAAGCTTAAACTCATCTATATTGACTTATGCATATCTATATATTTAACTAGTTATGAAAAATATTTATCTAAATTTGAAGAGCTATTATTCACTCTACAAAATATATTTTAATCATTATTTCTCTCTCCTCTTACTATCTCTCTCACAATCATTTCCTCTTCTCTATCATTCAACAACACAACAAACATTCACCTACATATTTATTAATTTATTATTATAATATATTATATATATTTCATTTTATTATATTTTAATATAATATATAAAAAAATTATATTTTATATTATTGTATTTATATTATTAATGTTAAATGTATGTATGTAGTGAATGCTAATTACAAACTATATATAAAAAATTGATTTTAGAAAAAAATTAATAATAATAATAATTATTTTATTGTTTCAAATATATATAAATTAATGTAAAAGTTTTGTTTAAATGATAAAATGTATATGTAAAAGAGGTGATTTTTTATATAAACTAATGGTAACGTTATAAGAAATTCGGGTGGCGCCATTATCCAATCACGTGGAAACAGTGCTGATATGGTACACCCGGTTGCATTGTTATTAAAACTGGATAAAGATATTACGTCCCATCGGTATCTTTGACCATAGCAAAAACCGGATAAAGATTCAAGGGAGAGAGAATGAAATTAGGGGAAAAAGAAAAGAGAAAAGAAAAAAAAGTAAGGAAAATGCTTGCAACTGATCTGGGAGGCCCATTAAAGATTGGACCCTCTTGCCCAATTGTAGGACCCACAAAGGCCCATTAAGCCCAACTCTTACATCAATTTGGCAATTTGATGAGTTTGGTTACTAAATTCATCTCAACTTATCATTACAATTTTTTCAAATCTCAATACAAAATATAATAAACAATTTAACTTTTTTAAATTTTAAAATAATATTAATATTAAAAAATAATATTCTAACAATATTTTATCATCTCAACTCAACTTAACTCAACTCACTTTAACATCCAAACATAATCTTAGTCGACGATGTCCTAGAAAAGAATCCTAGGAATGAAATTGAATAGATATACATTCGGTTTTTTTCTACCATTTTCTTTCTTCGACAAAGACAAAATCAACAATCATGTCTTACGTAAACGTTACAAAACGTTGCTGAGCAGTGAGCAGATTTTCAGGGTGACCAAACACGGCTCTGAGGACAAGAGGTTTTTTGTTCTTTTGCTTAGAAGTTAGCACCCAGAAGGCAGAAAGAAAGAAAAAAACAAAACACGTCATTTTCTTCCTCGTTGTGCTCGAAACAAAATGTAGCAAAAATGCTACATATGGTAACGTATACTTGTAATTTTTCTTAAAATAGAATTTACAAAGATTTATTTTGTCAGGTTTATTTTAAAATTTAAAATTTATAACTTATCAATAAAGAAGTAAATTTTTATAAATATTTCTTTAATATAATTAACAACTTTATATATAGAATTCGGAGTGTAAGAAAAAATATAAAAATTGAAAAATCAGACCAGATCAGACCAAACCAAACTGGTCAAATTGGTCCTGTTTTGCACCGGTCCTGTCTGGAACCAGTTTCCATAATGGCAAAACTGGCCAAAATCAATCTAATTTCGGTTTTAGACATTTTAGGCCTGGACCGGACCGGTTCTATATAATATATATTTTAAATTATTTTTTAATATTATATATAATATTTTTTATATTATATATAATTTTTATAATAATATAAGTTAATTTAAAAATAAAATGAAATTATAAAACCTTAAACTAAAATTGATAAATCACATAAATTGAAAAAAAAAATTCTAAATATCAAAAGACTTGAATTTATATACAAAAGTTGTATATAAGATCACTAAAACATTATTTACCAAAAAGCAAGAAAATCACTCAAATATTATTATCAAATTTTTATGGCTTAATAAATTATTAATATATTCTTTTTGATAAGTACAAAATATATTAGTAAATTAATAATACTAATATACATTATAATAATTTAAATACTAATAGTCTAATACTATATTACTATTAATAATATACTTTAAGTCTATATATAAATTAGTATATAAATCACTATACTAAATAATTACATATGAAATAATGATATAGTTAATACTACTTTTAAAGCAGTTTTTTTTTTTTAAATTTTTTATAAACAGATTTTTTTTACAAATTTGCATTTGATTAAAACTGGAAAACCGAACCGAATTGGTAAAACCAGATGTACTAATTTAGGGGATAATCGGTGTATAATCGGTTTTTGAAAATGAAACACCGGTACATACTCGTTTGGTCCTAAATTTTGTCCAAAATCGGACCAGACCAAACCAGTTACACCCCTATTAATAGCATAATGTTTCTATGTCTCCTCAATTTGACCTCTCATTTTGACTGCTAATGCATTTAAGTTTTAAAATCTTTTTTCTTAATAGTTAAGAAAGTAAAGTGTATTTGTATTTTTTCTTATTTTTTAAAAATGTTTAAAAAATATTTTTTTTTTTTAAAAAAAAAGGAAAGTGTAATGTGCATTAAGCGACATACAAAAATGGCATCTACAGGCAGTAGAGTAGCATCACTCTTATATATATATATATACACACATACTAAGTGAAAGTAACGTGTAAATCACGTTTGTTGAATTTAATTATACGATTATTTTTAAGAATTAATATTGTTTTTATTAAGAAAAAAATCTTGATTAATAATGTAATGTTTTTTGACAAAAAAATATAATTTGTAACATAAAAAATTTGACAGTTAATCATAATTAAGTAAATGATAAATAATTACACGCTTTCATTTTTTTTTTCTTAAGTAGATGATAATTAAGTAGATGAGAATTACAAGATAAATAGTTGTTTTATCTTGGTTTTCTCATGCCATTTATTTACTACAGATTAAAACCAGAATAGTTACGAAATATAATCTTTAAAATTTTTCAGAATATATATTTTAACATGAAAAGAGTAGATGGAATTAAAATTATGCAATAGAAAATATGATTCTCACAATAATGGCATGTGAGAAGTGGGGAAAAGAAAAGATATAAAAGATTAAAGTGAAAATATAAATCACTCCTATCTTTACAAGGCCCTCCCTCACCTCTCCTTCACTTTCTTGCCCAATATGCTAAAACACTACAAGCATAACTTTCAAATAATTTACCAATGGAGAAAAACAAACAGTTTTTTCTAAGAAGACATCAAGAAACTGACCATACGGTGGAACTCACTCCATGAGTACGATTTTATCCCAATGCAGGCTGATGTTTTCTCCTCCTCCTCTTCCATGGAAGTAAAGCACACCAAAGCTGCAACAACAACCAAACTCATGAGCAGAATGTCTTCAAATAATGCAGCATATTGCAATCTTTTTTAATCATTCTTATTTTTCAGTTATTGAGTCCGAACAGTCGATCTTAGAGTCTTCTCCATCTTTACTTAGAAATACAGTATCAGAAAGAAAGAAACAAACACCACCACCAAACAACACTAAACAAAATTGGAAAAAGAAATCGACGGTGGCGCATGCATGACATGTGTCACACTGGAAAGGAGCCATTCGGCTGATCAAGACGTTGCCAGAGTCCTAAGCTACTGCGCATGGCGTTGATGAAAGATGAATTGCGGTGGTTTGAGAACCCCATACGTTTCTTTTAAACCACGCTTCGGCGCAACGTGCCCCTTCGATTGGCTCCCAATCGGGTCGACTGCAAGATCGGTAGGCGAGGCTTCTCCCGATGGTGCGCGTGTTGGACGATGGTAATCAAGGAAGCTTGAAACGACTACTCTCTTTATTCGGTCGAAAATCTGAAAGAAAACAAAAAAATCAAACGGCCTCTTCTCGCCAACTAGATTTGGACAAACGAGTTTTTAGAGAAAGAGAGTCTGGTTTCTAGAAAGAGCGTATTTTTGACTTCTGAAATCTAGGTTCAAAGCACCTCTATTTTTGTAAATAGTAGTATTTTAACACGAATTTAATGGAAAGTTAACCGAAAATAATTAAAAGTAATATAACTTCGCTAAGATAAAAAATTTCGTTTAATAGCTTCTTATACAATAGATAATAGAGATAAATATATTAAAAAAAAAAAAAAAGAGAGATAAGTCAAAGGTAAAAGACACGTGGGTTAGAAAGGCCCCCCCAAAGGACACGTGGTCCAGGTCGATCTGTTGGGACACGTTTTTGGGCGAATGGGATTGCAAGTTGTAGCGATTCAAACAAGGTGGTGAAATCTGATTAGGGAGAGGAAGTCAGAGGAGAAAGCCCAGAAGGAGACAAAACAGAGAGGGGTATGGGGAATGACAATGTGGGCCGCCACGTGGGTGGCCATTTGTTTCTGTATATGCATTCCGTGTGGGGTGGGCCCAGAGGGGGTGGTAGTACGGTGCCGGGGTGTTGTCCTTCCACGTATAACTTTTTTTTTTTTTTTTTTTTTTCCATAAAATCTATTTATGTTAAAATATAAATTAAATATATTTTTTCTATTTAATTAAAGGGGAGTCGGACTTGGAGAGAGTTTTAAAATATAAATAAAATAATTAAATCTATCTATTTTTATCAGTTTAAACTTGTAAACAAATGCTAATTTCACAATTTATAAATTTATTTCTTAACAAATTAAATACATCATTCATGTGAAAAAAAAAACTAAATAAATTTATTTAGTTGAAAAATATTTTATATTTAGATATTAATTATATTTCCTCTATTTCACTGGTTTTATTATATTATAAATAGGCCAATCATGCATATTGTCACTACACATTTAATTTTAGAGATTTCTTGCATACAATTAACTACAATATTAACTACAAGAATAAATATAGATAGAAATCATTATTGAAATTATTCATTTTAAATATATGATGTGGTATTATCTAAACCACACATCTTTTTAAATGAGTGTTAGAAATAATTAATTAGAAACAATTAATATATATTATTATAATGACTTCTCTCAAACATTATTTTTAAAAAAATATTTTATTGGTAACCTTCTAAAGATATTGAAGGATCTTCCATTTTACTGGTTTCAGTGCCATGAGTAAGAGTTAATTATATACAAAATTTGCTTATTTATTTATTTATTTTCCTTCCTTCTTTTAAAAAGATGAATGGCCATATCCATCGTGGAGCTTCCACTAGGCTTTTTAGTGGCAATACATGTCGAGGATTAGAATTTAGAAGCTGTCTTTATTTTCTGATCTCTCGTTGGCCCAACACTAACGACTTGTTTAGTTATCCAGTTTAGGTAAGATGAGATAAAGTATTTTGTTAAAAATAAAATAAAATATTATTAGAATATAAATTTTATTTTAAAATTTAAAAAAAATTAAATTATTTATTATATTTTATGTGATAATTTAAAAAATTTATAATAATGAGATGAGATAGTTGTGTATTCAAACAGGCTTGTAATAAATCCAAATGAGAGATAATATTCACGTGAAAAGAATAGAAATCTAATATTCATTTAGTGTAAAATTATAGATATTTTAATAATGAGAAATGATACTTATAGTTATGAGTGTGTAAGAGTCATACAATCATTTTTAAAAAAATAAATAAATATAAGACTCATATAAAATTTTTTTTTTAATAATATATATATTTTTAAAACGACTGTACGACACTCGTATTCTACGATTACATATAAAATTACTTATTTAATAATAAATACTTATTATTGTTCTTGTAAATATTTCGGATAAGTATTTAATAAAAAACGTAAGACATGAAACCGATCTCTCACTGGCCACGTGTCTGACATTTGCTACCTGGAATAGCTGGCCGATGTAGCGCCCACTGAAACCGTTTTTTCTTTCTCCTATATATATACACACACAAACACACCGGCCAGCAAAACACCAGAGTATCCCATTCCCACCATTAATTTCTATCATCTATCTTCAGATTTCTCTCCACTATTCCAGCCATGCAATTCTCTTTGCACTTCACCACCCTACCTGGAACAACCTCTGGACTCCAAAATCTCACTCAACTTCACACCCCCACGAAACGGAGATCAAATGCTCCAACTCCCTTCCCACTTTTCACATCCAAAATCCTCATCAACCCTGCCAAGAAAAAACTCCCCCGAAAGCCGCCACCATCGCTGCCATCTTCGTCGCTGGTAGAACACAAACCATCACCCAAAATTGATCAGCCAGTACTGTCAACCCCACAAAAACCCAAGAACCCACCGCGTTTAAACCCCTTGCAAAAGGTAGTCGCCTCTCTCCTAGACCTCATAGAGGCCTCACTGATATTACCACTTGAAAAGAACCATAAGCTGCCGAAGACGGTCGACCCGGCGATTCAGATATCTGGTAATTTCGCCCCGGTACGGGAGTGCCCGGTTCACCATGGGCTCGAGGTACTGGGTCAAATCCCAGCATGCCTTTACGGCGTTTACTTGCGGAATGGGGCTAATCCCATGTTCGCTCCGTCAGGTGGACACCATTTGTTCGACGGGGACGGCATGATACACGCCGTTACCTTGGGCTCCGGGAACAAAGCCAGCTACAGCTGTAGGTACACGCGCACGAGCCGGCTTGTTCAAGAAGCCGCAATGGGGAGGCCCATGTTTCCTAAGCCGGTTGGAGAGCTGCATGGCCACTCCGGACTGGCTAGGCTTGCGCTGTTCTTCGCCAGAGCCGGAGCCGGGTTAATTGACGGGTCGCGAGGCTCAGGTGTTGCCAATGCGGGGCTCGTCTATTTCAACGGCCGATTATTAGCCATGTCAGAGGACGACCTTCCGTACCACGTTAGTATCAAGGATGATGGCGATCTTGAGACGATCGGACGGTTTGATTTCAACAATCAGCTGGAGTGCCCCATGATAGCGCACCCCAAGCTGGACCCCATTACTGGTGAGCTCCACACGCTGAGCTACAACGTGGTGAAAAAACCGTACCTCAAGTACTTCAAGTTCGACACGTTCGGTAATAAGTCACGTGACGTGGCGATCTCTCTTCAGCGACCGACAATGATACATGACTTTGCCATGACAGAGAACTTTGTCATACTCCCCGACCACCAGGTGGTATTCAAGTTATCGGAAATGATTCGGGGCGGGTCTCCGGTGATCTTCGACGAGAACAAGACCTCTCGATTCGGAATTTTGCCGA
Organism: Juglans regia; assembly: GCF_001411555.2. Taxonomy (NCBI): domain Eukaryota; kingdom Viridiplantae; phylum Streptophyta; class Magnoliopsida; order Fagales; family Juglandaceae; genus Juglans; species Juglans regia. The sequence goes on along the minus strand of NC_049907.1, from coordinate 19,366,651 downwards.
AAAATGACGTCGACGAGTCGAGAATGCGATGGATTGACGTACCCGATTGCTTCTGCTTCCATCTGTGGAATGCATGGGAGGAAAACTCTGAAACAGGCGACGAGACCATCGTTGTCATAGGTTCGTGCATGAGCCCGCCGGACTCGATATTCAACGAGAGAGAGGTCCCGCTTCAGAGTGAGTTATCGGAGATCAGGTTAAACATGAGAACGGGGAAGTCCACGCGCCGGGTAATCGTGTCGGGCATGAACTTGGAAGCAGGGCAAGTAAATAGGCAGCTCCTCGGCCAAAAGACCCGTTACGTGTACCTAGCGATAGCAGAGCCGTGGCCCAAGTGTTCCGGCATTGCAAAGGTTGATTTGAATTCTGGTGTGGTTACCAAATTTTTGTACGGGACGGGATGCTTCGGAGGAGAGCCATTTTACGTACCCAAGAAGATGAAATCTGAGGGAACTCATATTAGAGGAGATGATGATGATGATGAGGGGTTTATAGTGGGGTTTGTGAGGGATGAGAAGAGAGAGACATCGGAGTTGGTGATAGTGGAAGCTTCAAGCATGAAGGTAGTGGCAACAGTGAGATTGCCTGCTAGGGTTCCTTATGGGTTTCATGGCACATTTGTTGGTGCAGAAGAATTGAAGGTGCAAGCAGCCATGTCTTAGAGCATTGGTAATGGACTATTCAAATGTTAATGTAAGTCTCAACTTTAATTAGATGTGAGAAAAAACTTTTACATTGGACTAGTCAAAAGTTCAAAACTTAAGATTTGAGCTACAGTAAATCTTAAGTCCTCTCCAAACATGGCTAGCTACTATTTACAATGGAAAGTAATATTTTATTATTTTTTCACTTCCCTCTCTCTTTGAATGGTAAAACATGCATGACATGCACATTATTTATTCTACTGATTGCTAATATTAATAGAGTAGATATATTATTTTTACAAAGCATGAAGATATAGGAAATATATGAATTGTATATGTGAAAAAAAAAAATTAAAAAAAAAAAATTATATTATTATTTTAACTTTAAGATAGCTAGTCCAATGTAAATTCATTTAGTCAAAAATTAATACTATAACTAAAAATTAACATTCTAACTAAATTTTAGAATTGGCAATGGTCTAGCCATTGCCAATACTCTTAGGCTCTAAACTGTTCCTCCTTATAGACGCTTTTATATATAAGAAGATATATATATATAGTTTCAGCCATATTTGTTTTTGTATATATATGTGTATATATATATAATATATTATTATTCTAGTTAAAGATCCAAACTGCCAGTATATAATATTAATTAGCCAATCAGGAATATAATTTCTTTTTATTTTTTTTAATACTTCAAATTATATTTTCATTATATAGTTAAAATTATATATATATATATATATAAAGTTATAATTTTAACTTATACTCGATCGTGGAGTGAATTTTTATACAATTTTTATTTTTTTAATTAATTTATATTAATTTTATATTTACTTTTATTTAATAAATAAAAAGTCAAAACTCAAATTTAGCTAAACCTACTTTTAACAGATTTATCGAATAATCTTGTTTTTTTATTTTTGACATAAAAGCCAGTTGCTAGCTGTTGGTCCCGAATGCACTGAAATTAACAAAAATGCTAATGAATTAGCTAGTTATAAAAGTGATGTAATTTATAAAAATGACACTCATTTAAAATATAGTTATAAAAAAAGCATTAGAAATTGAGAAGGGTCATTAACGGGGTTTTATTCTAATCCGTAAATAGCTAATTTTATGGTTCAAGAGTTAACGTACGTTACATGAGAGTTTAGCTAGCTACGGTTTTTAAAGAAAAAATTGTTTGACCTTTTGTGGGGGTTGAAACGTTTTTTATCATTAGTTTTGTCACTTTATCTCTCACCGGTTATGGGCTCATGTGTTAATTGCTAAGCCGTTTTATTTATATTAATTTGGGTGTTTTTATTCTTTTGATTGCCTAGTTCTGAATCTTTTGTTTAACGTCTATCTTCTTTTTTAAATTGAATAGAGGTTGGCGTACATAGAATAGTGTTGGTTGCAGAGTGATATTATTATTATTTTTCTTTATCATATGAAACATTGTATTTTCTTTGAATAAAAGAGAAATACTAAGGGCCCGTTTGTTTTCAGAGATGAGATGAGATGAGTTGAGATTAAAGTTAAAAAGTTGAATAAAATATTGTTAAAATATATTTTTTAATATTATTATTGTTTTGGGATTTGAAAAAGTTGAATTGTTTATTTTATTTTGTGTGGGGATTTGAGAAAGTTGTAATGATGAGATGAGATGAGATGAGATGAGATGAGATGTTTTTGGAAAACAAACAAGGCCTTATATGTAAATATTTTTTGAGAGGTTTTTCAGATAATAGAAAAATGTTCTTTGAGAGGAGCTTTGAGCTCAACCACTTATGCAGAGTTGGTTCGGGTTATACGACGATCAGTTGGACTGTTGTATCCTGGAGGAGTCAAGTCAAGAGGAATTTTGTTGTACCGACTAATTTTGAAACTTTGTACACCACAGAAGGCTTGAATCTTTCTAAAGAGAGCAAGATTTCTGTGCCTTAGTCCAAACTGACTTCGTTTGAATTTTAATTTCATTGTAATTTATATTATATCATTGGGTATTTTTCCAACAATTTTAAGGAGAGATTCAGCATAGAGCCTACAACTGAAAAATCCATGGACAGCATTGGAGATCTCAACAAGCCCTTCCTGTTCAAAGGAGCTTATTTCAAGAGATGAAAGTGCAATGTTCTCTTCTATCTAAACCTTCTTAACGTTTCTTATGTTCTCACTGCAAAAAATCTTAGCAAGATCACTACCGAGAACATGACTGAAGGACAAGTGAAAACTCATGAAGAAAAGATTGAAAAATGTACCAAAGATGAGTATAATTGTCGATATTATCTTTTAAATTGTCTTGCCGATCAATTTTATGATTACTACAATACTATTTACACCTCTGTAAAGAAAATTTAGAAAGCTTTACAGAGTAAATACGATACGGAAGAAGCCGAAGCGAATAAATATGCCGCAAGTCGCTTCTTTCGATATCAAATGGTAGATGAAAAATCCATTGCGGAGCAAGCGCACTATTTTCAAATGGTTGTAGCTTAAGTTAAGTCCGAAGGCATCAAGATTGGAGACAATCTAATTGTTTGTGGCATCATCGACAAGCTACCACCTTCGTGGAGGCCAAAGTTTCAAAAGTCGTTGCGCCATAAACAAAATGAGACATCCTTGGAGACTCTAATCATACGTATTCGTGTAGAGGAGGAAGCTAGTTGTCAAGATGATTTGGTGTTTCAAAATGGTAATGAGGATTCCATGACCTTTCTGAAAATGGTAGCTTGCCCAAAGCTCAAAATACAAGAAATAGTTATTTGAAGCAACCAAAAAAAGATTTCAAAAGACCTCACAAAAAGGATTTTCAAATCCAAAATGATAAGAACCAAGGACCCCATTCACAAAATCAAGCTTGTTTTGTCTGTGGTAAAATTGGGCACTTCGCTCGAATTTGTAAGTTTCGAAAGAGAGAAAATAATCCTCAAGTTAATGTAACTGAGTATTTGTAGCAATGATCACAGACATTAACATGGTTCAATTTGTTGAAGGGTGGTGGGCAGATTCTGGTGCCAATAGGCATGCCTGTTATGATAAAGATTGGTTCAAAAATTTTACTCCCTTTAAAGAAGAGAAGACTATTATGCTTGGTGATTCAAGTAAAACTGAGGTTCTTGGGAGTGGTGAGGTTGAGCTGAAATTCATCTCTGGGCGTATATTAATGATCAAAGACGTGCTCTATACATCGTCTATGAGGAAGAATTTGATGTCGAGTTTTTTACTCAATAAAGCGTGCTTCAAACAAACTATAGAATCTGATCAATATGTAATTATAAAAAATGGAGTTTTGTGGACAAGGGTTATACTTGTGATGAAATGTTTAAATTGAATATTGAGAATAAACCATAGAATATTTCTTGTTTAAATTGAATATGGAGAATAAACCATAGAATATTTCTTTTTTATGTGCATTATTCCTTAAATGTTTTGGCACACACATGCTTATCTCTTTCTTAGATATGGAATAAAAATAGCAGTCCATTTTTTCATATTGGAATGAAGTGATTTTTGTGTATTTTTTTATGAAAAAGAAAATTTCTTTTTAAATCTAAAAATTATTGGGGGTCAAGGTTTTAAAAAATAATATATTTTTTTAAATAATTGGCTCCAACGTTTTTTCCTTTTCTTTGAGTTTGTTAGAGTAAAGCTGAAAGTTACTAACTTTTTGGGTATTAAATATACGTAGCCTCTTTGTCTTTATTGCCATTTGGTTTTATAAAACGTATATGATATTAATTTTGGCGTTAGTGTCATAACCGTACGCCTTTCAACGTCCAGATTTTAATATAGTTATCCTGAGGTGAATTTGGATGCATGTATTATTTTTTCTATAAGCCGTTTTATGATTTTAAGTGCATTACTGCATGTTTTGGCTGCAGTATGTTGAGAGATTTATTCCTTTGTGGAAAAAATCAATTTCATTCATATTTATTTATTGTGATAGTACTACTACAATTGGTATAGTACAAAACCATTATTATAATGGTAAATTCAGATTCTTTAGAAAAAAAATACAATACTGTGAATTTTTTTAACTGGTGATGTTATTAATGTGGATTCACTAAACAAAGTTCTGACAAGAGAAATGATCTGGAATACATCGAAGGAAATGGGATTAAAACCCATAAATTCATGAGCCATGTATGAAGATACCCAACCTGAGGACCAAAGATCTTGATAATTGGGTTCAATGGGAAAAATGAATCATATGATGGTCATAAAAAATGCACTATTTATTTTATTTCTCATTCCTATGATTTGAGTGCATTTATCCTGTAATGTTGTGGAGGATGAGTTTTTGAAGAAACTTTTAATAAAATTCTGTAGCTCTTATGAGTAGGGTGTAATAATTACAGGAACACCCTTGACAAATTTTACCTATGTGAGTGTGAGAGTGGGGCTGCTTTCTATGATATTTGGGTTTATTCTCAAATAAACTCATGAAACCGGGATGAGCACAAGGCCGTAATGTGCTGGCTAATAAAGCTTATGTCAACACCTGGGTTGCTATGTGTGAGTAATAATTCTTTATTTTCATTTAAATAGTCATAGTTCAAGTCTGAGATCACTATTAACTCTGGAGTAAAGATTCATGTTATTTCACTAAGTGAGAGTTCAATGCAGATTACACATTCATGATGCATAATAATAATTTTTTGTATGAAAGTATCTCTTATATTATTATTTTTATTTTATTAAAAAATAGTGGGGGAATGTTGATATTTTTTAATAAATAGATTTTTTTTGTAACCTTTGTTTTCTATTGCTTTTGAGTGATTGTTGAGAAATCCCACTCCATCCTCATATATCATCTTTGCTGTTTAATGAAATTAACTTGCTTAATAATAATAAAAAAAAGCATTAGAAATTGAGAAGGGTCATTAACGTGGTTTTATTCTAATCCGTTAATAGCTTTTATGGTTCAAGAGTTGATGTACGTTACAGAGTTAGCTACGGTTTTTAAAGAAAAAATTATGTTTGACCTTATGTGGGGGTTGAAACATTTTTTATCATTAGTTTTGTCACTTTAATTCTCACCGGTTCTGGGCTCATGTGTTAATTGCTAAGCCGTTTTATTTATATTAATTTGGATGTCTTTATTCTTTTGATTGTCCAGTTCCGAATCTTTTGTTTAACGTCTACCTTCTTTTTTAAATTGGATAGAGGTTGGCGTACATAGAATGGTGTTGGTTGCAGAGTGATATTATTATTATTTTTCTTTATCAGATGAAACATTGTATTTTCTTTGAATAAAAGAGAAAGACGAAATATGTATATATTTTTTGAGAGGTTTTTCAGATAATAGAAATGTGTTTTTTGAGAGGAGTTTTGAGCTCAATCACTTGTGCAGAGTTGGATCGGGTTATACGACGATCAATTGAGCTGTTGTATTCTGGAGGAGTCAAGTTAAGATGAGTTCTGCTGTACCGGTTAATTTTGAAATTTTGTACACCACAGAGAGCTTGAATCTCCTTCAAGAGAGCGAGATTTCCGTGTCTTAGTCCAAACTGGCTTCGTTTGAATTTTAATTTCATTGTAATTTATATTATATCATTGTGTATTTCTCCAACATTTCCTCCTCATGCATGCATGTGATGTATACTGTTTTTGTTATGAATATTAATTAGAAAAATTCTTTTCATCAATTACTATTTATTACTCTACATTCCACATCCTATAAAAAATACTTATATATCCTATGAAAAATTATAAGTGTGGAGCCATTTGAGAGTTAATAGTAGTTGATGCATAATAAATCCTTATTAATACGTAGTACTTAGTTATCCTCGACTGTCATCCGCTCGAACACTCTTTGGTATTTCTATGTCACATTCAACATCATCTGTGTAGAGTTCCATTGAGTCGGAACGTCCAAACACAACATACTAGAACATCCAATATGAAGCTGTTATGCTATTGCCTTACAGAGGGAAGTCCTCACATATCGTACAATGCTGCGGACTCTGGTAATGGAATCATCAACATCTTTTAACCCCTCAATAACTATGAGGTTGATGATATGAGCACAATATCGAACATGAATAAACTTGTGCTGACGAATGACATCATCTTTCACCATTATATTCCGCTTGAACCAATCAATTGCAGTGTCATTGGTACTGGCATTGTCAACTATAACACACAGTACTTTTCGGATTCCTTAATCCTTTATACAATATTCCATCTCCGCCCCAATGGATGCACTCTTATGATCAACAATTTATTTAAAGTCAATAATTCGTTTATGCAAATTCCACTCACTGTCAATATAGTGTACTGTGATACACATGTAGCAAACGTTCTGTATGGACGTCCATGTGTCAGTTGTAAATCACACTCTCTGGCCAATGGTAATAAACATCTTATTCATCTCCGCTTCTCCTTCATATGCCTCTTCATACAATCTCACATCATCGTATATTGTGGCTCAATAGTTTGTACAAACTTTTGGAAGTCTCTTTTGTCGACTGTGGTAAAAGGCATCTCATCAGTAATTATTATCTCTGCAAGTATTTACTTCAACATCTTCTCACTGTATTGATGGATGACCAATTTCTTAACATGTGTACCATCAGTAGCCGTAGAAGTTTCGTAACTGAGCTTGGTCTGATCAGTGGCCGCCAATCCCTTGTGTATCTTATACCGTTGGCAACCATTAAGATGTGGTATCAATACGAAAGTGCCTTGCTTCTTCGAATGACATCCACAAAGTTGCCTATAGTGGTGGCATCTCGCCTGCGAGCTCTCATGATCACTAGGAATTTTAGTAAAATGTTTCTAAGTCCACGACTTTTTTTTAGTAGGTTGTGGTACTTGTGGCATTGTAGATGCAGGTGGTAGATCCGGGTCGTCCCAAATACCCATCTTCTCCGCCTCATTAAAAGCATTCTCATCTTCTATGCCTACTGGTAGTGTGAATCAGCTACTTGCACAAGAAGTAGCTGTTCTAGAAGTGGGTTTAGATGTTGGTGTAGGACTAGGAACTGTGACATCCGGATCTCCTAGTGGAGTCCCACTAGGTGAAGCATTCATATCTATCAACTTCTTTGTGCTGAAAAAATTAAATAGAAGCAAAGAAATTAGATCGATATATGCACTAGTAAATAAATTTTAGTAAAACTCAATAGGACTCAATTCCAGATCCAACCCTGCTCATAGAAATACCCATAACTCAATTTAAGATTTGTTGAACCTTGATATATTTATATTATAAGCATTGAAAGCATTTGGCTCTTGCTTTGTTGGTCATTTTATGATAATCCCACATCTGAAATGGCATTTAAACTGCCCAAACTCACTTCAAAGGCAGAAATTGAAACCACATTACATAACTCATAACTGTGTCATTACTTCTAAAGAAGTTGGAACTTCTAATAAGAATAAAAATGCATGGCCATGAGGATGACACTTGGTGCTTGAGAAAAGAAGAAACTATATATGATGGTGAGTTTAACACTTTATAAGTCATGAGATCATGTGCATGGCTTTAACAAGGTTTCTGCATGTTACCAAAAAAAAAAATGTCTTGACCACCCAATAAACCGTTAGCAACAACACTTAACCAAACAGTTGGATTTACCATATCGGCACACAATTTGCATCAATAGCCAAGATAACAAAGAGACAACTTGGAATCAGAATTTCCATCTAACAATAGCTCACCCCAGAAAAAATTATAGATGACAACAAACATAAAAAAATAGGTGGATCAAGCAACATTGACAGATTTTCCTTTATGCTCAAGGACAAACATTTTGGATAAAACATAATTCTTGCTATGCATAATCCATAATCAAATATACACATATATTCAAATGACACTAGGAATTCATGCTTGTTTTATTGAAAATTCAGAGAGAGAAAGAGAGAGAGAGAGAGAGAGAGAGAGAGAGAGAGAGAGAGAGAGAGAGAGAGAGAGAGAGAGAGAGAGAGAGAGAGAGAGAGAGTGTGTGTGTTAAGAGGTGGCTTGAATCTAGTTGAAATAGTGCCTCTGATGTATGTTCACTCGAGCGGTGGTTCTTTAGTTCGAGCGAAATGCAAGTCCGAGAGTTCGCTCGACATCGCTCGACATTAAACTTGAGTGAAATGCCAAAACCCTACGTTTGCTCGACACCCGCTCAAGAGTTCGCTCGAGCCAATGTTCTCAGAAATGAATATGCGCTGTTTTCTATAAATATCAAGCGGCGCCTCTTATTTTTTCTTCTTAAGTCATTTTTGTTTTATAAGAGTGATTTCTTGAGAGAGTTGAGAGCTTAGGGAGATAACTTCTTTGTGAAAGAAGTTTTGTATTAATTCTCCTGTACTCCATCATTGTTTATAGTGGAAGCTTTGATACCGACCCCACCAGTGGACGTAGGCTCACTTTGAGCTGAACCACTTAAATCTTGGCCTTTTTGTGTGTGATTGTCAGTATTTCTTTTGCTTATTTCCGTTGCTATACTTCAAGTTAGTCTTCGAAATACAATTATTCCCAACAAACTGGTATCAGAGCGTGGCTCTGTGCGAGATCTGGTGGGATGACTATGACTAAGTTTGAAGTAGAGAAATTTGACAGTCAGAACAATTTCAGTTTATGGCGCATCAAGATGAAGGCTTTACTGTGACAACAGAGCTAGTCAAAAGTATTAGAAGAGAAGGTGTCTGATGATTCTCCGGCTCCTTCAAAAGAAAAAGAAGAAAAGGTACATAGTGCTATTCTTTTGTCATTATCTGATGAAGTTTTAAGGGAGGTTGCTGATGAGGAGACTGCAACTGGTCTTTGGTCTACACTTTAGAATCTGTATATGAAGAAATCTCTCACCAACCGTTTGTATTTGAAACAACGGCTATACACTCTCAAAATGAAGGAAGATACTCTTATCTCTGAACACTTAGATGAATTTAATAAAATTATTATGGATCTGAGGAATATTGACATTAAGCTTGAAAAAGAGGATCAAGCATTAATTGTTTTGTGTTCATTACCCATGTCATTTGAGAATTTTGTGAATTCCATGTTGTATGGTAGAAATACAATTTCCTTGGTAGATGTGAAATTTGCTTTGAATTCTAAGGAATTGAGGAATAAATTGAGTGTGAAGGGCACTAATGAACAAGCCAGTGGTTTGTTTGTTAAGGGTTCCTCAAGCAGGGGTAGATCCAGTGACAGGGGTTCAGAGAAGTACATGGTAAATTCAGGGACAGTTCACAGCCGAAGTTTAACAAGAAAAATGTTAAATGTCATTACTGCCATAAGTTTGGTCATTACAAAAATGAGTGTCCAAAACTGAAAAACAAAGAGGAAGGCACTAGTTCCTCTAATGCCGTTAGCGTTGCTGATGAAAAGTCTAACAGCTCAGATATTGTTTAGCAATTAGCGACACCAGGAGTGGCTTCAGTGACAAGTGAGTCATGAACTCAGCTTGTACATTTCACATGTGTCCCAAGAGGGACTGGTTCACTAATTATGAATCAGTTAATGGTGGTTCCGTTCTGTTAGGGAATAATATGGCTTGTAAAATTATTGGAATTGGTTCAGTCAGGATAAAGATGTTTGATGGGATTGTCAAGACATTGTCTAACGTTCGACACATCCCAGAGTTGAAGAAGAATCTTATTTCTTTGGGCACTCTTGATTCTTTGGATTTTAAGTACACCGGTAAATGTGGAGCTATCAGAGTTAGTAAGGGCTCCATGGTTGTGATGAGAGGAGATAAGACAAATGGTCTTTATTTCCTTCAGGGCATTACAGTGACAAGTGCAGCTGTAATGTCTGTTTCAGATGATCCAGACTTAGATGTCACCCGTTTGTGGCACATGCGTTTGAGTCATATGAGTGAAAATGGATGTCTATTCTGAGTAAGCAAGGTTTGTTATGTGACCAGAAGATAGGGAAACTTGATTTTTGTGAACATTGTGTGTTTGGAAAACAGTGCAGAGTTCAGTTTTCTATAGGGATTCACAAAACTAAAAGTTCTGTGGACTATATTCATTCTGATTTTTGGGGTCCATCTTCTGTTCCATCAAAAGGTGGAGCTCAGTATTTTCTTACATTCATTGATGATTTCTCACGGAAAGTTTGGGTTTATTTTCTGAAGCAGAAAAATGATATATTTGTTAACTTTAAACAGTGGAAGGTTTTGATTGAAAATCAGATGGGCAAGAAAATTAAGTGACTTCGAACTGACAATAGTATGGAATTTTGCGAAGGTGAGTTTGATGAATTCTGCAAAAATGAAGGTATTGTCAGGCACCGCACAGTTAGACATACTCCACATCAAAATGAGGTAGTTGAACGGATGAACATGACTCTCTTGGAGAGAGCCCGCAGTATGCTTTCTAATGTAGACTTGTCTAAGGATTTCTGGGCTGAAGCAATCAACACAGCTTGCTTCTTGGTCAATTGGTCTCTAGCCACAACTATTGGTTTGAAGACTCCAAATGAGGTATGGTCTGATACTCCTATTGATTATTCAAATTTGAAAATTTTTGGTTGTCCTACATATTTTCATGTTAATGATAGAAAACTTGAGTCAAGGGCAAAGAAATGCATATTCATTGGATATGCCAGTAGGGTGAAGGGATTTAGGTTTTGGTGTACTGATCCTAAATCACCTAGGTTTGTAATCAACAATAATGTTGTATTTAATGAAAAATCTATGCTTAATCCGGGAAAGGAGATTACTGTGTCTACAGGTAAAGAACATGATATTGGCAAGAAGGTGGAGTTTCATGTGGAAGCACCACAAGGGCTGCCCACTGGTGCCCAAGATCATGCTATTGCAGATGAGCATGATTCTGATTATGATTTTGATTGCGGCGCACAAGGTGAGCAAGACTACAATATAGCTACTGGTAGACAGAGGAGGCAGATTAGACCACCTCAGAGATATGCTCATGCAGATATGGTGATGTATGCTCTTACTAAGGTAGATGATATTGTTGGTCAGGAGCCTTCCAGTTATTCAGAAGCTGTCAAGAGTGAAGAATCTGCACAGTGGTGCACAACTATGATTGAAGAGATTGAGTCTCTTCACAAAAACCAAACATGAGATTTGGTTATGTTGCCAAAGAAGATGAAGACTGTTGGCTGCAAATAGGTCTTCAAAAGAAAAGAGGGAATCCAGGGTGATACATATGCAAGATACAAGGCACGCTTAGTTGCTAAGGGCTTCAGTCAGAGAGAAGGCATCAACTTCAATGAAGTTTTCTCTCCAGTTGTGAAACACAGTTCGATCAGAGTGCTACTTGCTATAGTAGCATTGTATGACTTAGAGTTGCAGCAACTTGATGTTAAAATAGCGTTCCTACATGGTGAGCTTGACGAGACCATTTACATGCATAAGCCAGAAGGGTTCATTGTTGAATGTAAAGAAGATCATGTGTGCAGATTGAAAAAATCATTATATGGTTTGAAGCAGTCTCCAAGGCTGGTATAAACGTTTTGATTCCTTTATGATTGATCATGGTTATTTGAGAAGTAACTATGATAGTTGTGTTTATCATAAGGAGTTATCTGATAAGTCTTTCATTTATTTGCTACTATATGTTAATGATATGCTTATTGCTGCTAAAGGCATATTTGACATTGATTTGTTAAAAACCCAACTTAGAAATGAGTTTGAGATAAAAGACTTAGGTGCTGCAAAGAAGATTTTGGGGATGGAGATCCACAGAGATAGGAAAGCTGAAAAGTTGTACTTGTCCCAAGGAAAGTACATTGAGAAAGTTCTTCAGAGATTTGGAATGTCTGATTCCAAACCAGTAAGTACACCACTTGCTACACACTTTAAAATTTTAGCTTCCCTATCTCTTCAGACAGATAAGGAGGAACAGTTCATGGCTAGTGTTCCTTATTCCAGTGCAGTTGGCAGTATAATGTATGCAATGGTTTGCACTCGTCTAGACATTTCACAGGCAGTGAGCGTTGTTAGTAGGTATATGGCTAATCCAGGTAAGACTCATTGGCAGGCTGTGAAATGGATACTCAAGTATTTGAGAGGAACTTTGGACTTTGGCATAATATTTGATAGAGATGTTGATTTCAGTTCCAGAGTTACTGGTTATGTTGATTCTGATTATGCTGGGGACTTGGATAAAAGAAGGTCATTGACAGGTTATGTTTTCACTTTGTGTGGGTCTGCTATCAGTTGGAAAGCAACACTGCAATCTACTGTTGCTTTATCAACTACAGAGGTAGAGTACATGGCAGCAACAAAGGCTGTTAAGGAGGCCATTTGGTTAAAAGGCTTTATCAGTGACTTGGGATTACAACAAGATGGGATTTCAGTATTCTGTGACAGTCAGAGTGCAATACATTTGACCAAAAATCAAATGTATCATAAGAGAACGAAACACATTGATTTCAGGTATAATTTTCTCATAAAGATTGTTACAGAGAGTGTTATAGAGATTCTGAAGATTGCTACCACTGAGAATCCAGCAGATATGATGACAAAGCTAGTTGCAGTGTACAAGTTCAAACTCTCTTTGGACTTGATTGGTGTTCGGGGTTTGTGATTCCCTTAGAGGATTTGGTGGAGGGGGTCGGTTCTGTGGTCAGAGGTTTTTTGTGTTAGGATTGGTAGAGTTCAAGCCAAGGTGGAGATTTGTTAAGAGGTGGCTTGAATCTAGTTGAAATAGTGCCTCTGGTGTATGTTCGCTCGAGCGGTGGTTATTTAGCTCGAGCGAAATGCAAGTCTGAGAGTTCGCTCGACATTCAGCTTGAGTGAAATGTCAAAACCCTACATTCTCTCGACACCCACTCGAGAGTTCGCTCGAGCCAATGTTCTCAGAAATGAATATGCATTGTTTTCTATAAATATCAAGCGGTGCCTCTTGTTTTTTCTTCTTAAGTCATTTTTGTTTTATAAGAGTGATTTCTTGTGAGAGTTGAGAGCTTAGGGAGATAACTTCTTTGTGAAAGAAGTTTTGTATTAATTCTCATGTTCTCCATCATTATTTATAGTGAAAGCTCTAATACCGACCCCACCAGTGGAGGTAGGCTCACTTTGAGCTGAACCACTTAAATCTTAACGTTTTTTGTATGTGATTGTCAGTATTTCTTTTGCTTATTTTCGTTGCTATATTTCAAGTTAGTCTTCGATATACCGTTATTCCCAATAGAGAGAGAGAGAGAGAGAGAGAGAGAGAGAGAGAGAGAGAGAGAGAGAGACAATTTCCCTCACCTAAAAATGGAAAAAGATTTACCCAGATGCCAATTATTCATTTGATAATGGAAAGAAGAAAGGGGAATAGGAAAACAAAATACTAATTCCATATCAAACTTTAGAGCAACAACCCCCCCCCCCCAAAGCCAAAAAAAAAAAAAAAAAAAAGAAGCAAATTAAGAGCCAGCGTACACTTACAAGTTAATGGACGCGCAACGGCTGAATGACATAGACGATGACAAACGGGAACGGAGGCTCAGAGAGGGAACGAAGGCTTAGAGAAGAAGATTCAGATGAGAGATTCAGAAGGGAAAGAGAGTGAGGGGATTCAAGGAAGAAGGAAGAATGGAGGTTCTGCGTTTTCTACCCCTGTGTGAAGAAATGATGGCGTTCCACATTAAGTGGAATGATGTCATTTAGTGTTTTTTTTTTTCTCTCTCTCTCTCTCTGAAATCCAGATGTAAAATGACGTACTTTTACACTTTTTTTAAAGCCGGAGTTCGGAGTTTCACGAAGCACCGAAATCCGACTCCAACAGTCGTTTTCAGAGTTACTTCGACTCCTACTCCGACTCCACATTCCGACCACTCCAAATCTGTTGGAGTTGGAACAGGAGCAGAGGTAGGATGCAGTCAAAATTCTCGGAGATTTGCACAGCCCTATGTTTGGTAATGTTTGAATAATTAATTTATATTAATATTATTTAATATGTATGCAAAATTTAGAATATTCTGGATGATAATATATTTGTTTATATATTTTTTTAAGGATGACTTCGAACTAAATTTTGGTCGGAGAGAGGAGCGTAAGATTGTCGATGAGTTTATGTGACATGCATTCCGTAAATATAAGGTGAAGTATCATGAGCATTATAATAAGTTCGAGAACAAGTAAGATGCATGTCAACATCCTTTTCAGGATGTCCGACCTTCCAATTGAGAAAAATTTTGTGACATATTTGAGGGTTCATCATATAAGGTAAATTAAATGAATTTTTTTACGTGTCCTATTTCTAATTTTCACTTTCTAATATTTACAACTTCTATGCAGGAGCGAAATTCTATAAATAAAACAAATAGATCGAAGTTGAAGATTCATCATCATGCATGCTCAAGATATTTCTATCACTTCTCTAAGAAATTGGTAATGCTATTTTTTTATTACATATATTTTGTTATTTGGAGGTATTCTAATGACTTTATATCTCAACAAATGTCTCTTGTAGCAATAGTCAGATACCAATTATGATCTGATAAAATTATATACTGCATCACATATTGATCGTAATGGAAAGTGGACTCATCCTGATGCCCGTGAAAATTATGTAAGTATTATAATCTGTTTTAATTAAAAATATTTGAATATTTGTAACAATATTAATCTTTCTCTTGAGTGTAGGATAAAATGGTTGCCCTGCATGATGAATCTTTATCATATGAAAATTCTTCAACAAGTGATGTTAAAATTTTTACACAAGTTCTGGGTCAACGTTTTGGATATTTGAGAGATTTGGGTCACTGTGTAAAACCTTCTAGCTCTTTCTCATCATTTGGGTTTGCCTCTAATACCTCTATAGTATTAGAGAAAATGAATTTCAAGATTGAAAAATTGGCTACATGGTAGCATGAGTTAGATGCTCAATTGGTGAAATAAGTAGACATGGAGATGCGAATGAAACAATAAGAACAACAACAAGAAGAGTTCAGGAGAGATGTGCAACTCCAAATGCAGATGCTTATGCAATAGTTCAGGCATCCAAGCAACTGATTTACATTATACGTACAGATTTTGGGATGCATTTTTGTTCGAAGAATGCTAGTACTACTGTTTTATTTATTTAGTTCGCACTTATTAGATTACTTTTATGGGTATTGAACAAATTGTAATATATTTTTTTAAATATTATGTATGTCGATTTGGTTTTTCATTATTGGGTAAAATAAAATAGTTACCGTTCGAACAAGATAAGTAAAACTATTTGAACATTGATACGTTCGATCCTATCATGGTTCGATCGAATGTCTTACTCAATATGTTTAGACATATTTTACTGTTCAACCATTAAATTGTTTGTTTGAACGTTTCCTCATGCCTATTTGGTTGAACGGATTGGTATCGATTGACCACTCATGAAGGATGTGTTTGAACGTATTTGGCGTTCGAATGTCAAGTTTGTATTGTTCGAATGTGATTCTAGGACGAAATTCAATCGTAAAAAAAAAGAAAAAAAAATTCTGTTTGAAAGCAATCGAACAATTTTACTTAAGTTCGTCTCAAAAGATATTTTTTAGAATAAAATTGATATTTTCGTCTTAAAATATCTTTTGGAATATTATTATTGAAACAACTTTAAGACAATTTTTTTTTCTATTAAAAAATATCTTCGAATGAAATAACAGTTTTTTAGAAAGAAAATTCTCGTTCCAAAAAATCACTTTCTGTTGTAGTGTTAAATAAGTGTATCGGGTCAAGATTGACTTATTTATGATCTAAACCCAGCACGTGACATCTAGAGCTAATAATCAATTTGCCATCTCGGCACAAACACAATATATATGTGTAATTAACAAATAAAGATTGATTGGTCTAACTCATTTAATTAAACTGCACATTGGGCGAGAGTTGACTTATATACAATTTAGCTAGACTTTGACATGACTTCTTTAGCCTGACACAACACTACGTACAATTAAGTCACCAACTTTAAACTATATAATATACAATAGTAATAGAAGTTTTATCTCATGCATTCGCCCTTTCCCTTGCTAAATATCCATTCCATCTACACAACACAAAAGATCTATACATTTTCCATTGGCCTTCCATGCAGCTTTATTTTATACGAATGCTAGCACTTAGTTCCTTTCTTAAGCTTGTTTCTCATTTATTTATGATCCGGCGGCCCTCGACGGTACATTCTTATTGCTTGCTTGCTTTTTTCAGATGCTATTAATATCCCATGTTCAACGATTACTTCAGAGACAGATAAGTGATGTAAAGCCGCCCCTAATTGATTCTTTTATATATATATATATACATATATATATATTCTGCAATATTCCTGGTTATTATAGGTCTATCTGGACGACTTCCTTCTTTGAAGTAGTTAAGTTGTATTTTCGAAGGGTTTTATCGCTTTCTTGGCTAGGGTTGCTGTATGGCGGCGATAGCCGCCCCTCTGGTGTCTTTCCCACCAGTGAGGACTCTTAGTACGTCCTTGTCCTATGCTCAGGCAGTGTTGAAGCCTTCTTCATCTTCCAGTTTCAAACTGCCTACGCGGTATCCAGTAGATGTTGATGGCCAACTGGGGTTTATTTTTTCAGAGACAAAGATGTCCAAGGCTGCGTAAGATTTTCGTTTCACTTTGGTCTTAAAGTTTTTATGTTCTCGTCTGTCTATAGATGTTATTCGGCTTGCAGAGGTGAAAACGTGGGGTTTGTTGGAGATCCCTACAATCAGTTTCATGGATGCTCATCATGTTTTTATTAAGTTAAATTCTGAAAGGGATTTTGTTCATGCATGGGCACGAGAAGGACGAGTTATTGATGGGTGCATGTTTCGTTTGTTTCGTTGGACGAAGGACTTTGATCTTCAGAAGGAACCAACGTCGTCTCCCCAGTGGATCTTTTTACCAGGCCTTCCGTTGCATATGTATAGGACTGATTGCCTGCAGATCTTGACATCAAGATTCGGTAGGTTCTTGGGTACGGACAATGCGACCATTAACAAGACTCGAGGCTCGTGTGCAAGGTTATGTGTGGAGGTTGATCTTCTTGATGAACAAATTTAGGGCTTCCCTATAGTCGTCTGGGCTACAAAGACGATTTGGCAAGAGGTGCGTTATGAGAAACAAAGGTCCTATTGCAAACGGCGTTGCCATCAAGGACACACGGAGGTTGTATGTCATGTAGGGGTGAAAAAAGTGCACTAGGAGGATCATGCGAATCCGATGAAGGACAACCAAGTTAAAAAAACGGAAGTTTGGCGAGTCAAGAAACAGGATCTACTGAGGAGATGGCTGAGCAACAACCTGTGGAGAAGCCGACGGGTACGATGGAACATGTGATAGTAGAGGAACCTGATGATGATCAGGAAAGAGACCAGGCAGTGCACGTATTGGAGGATCCTGTTGCTGTTGTTTCGACTGAGTTGGTTAGATTAGTGGAGATTCCCCATGTTGATAAGGGGAAGGAGGTTCCTGAATCTATGTTAATGATTGGTGAGGAGGAGTGGGTTTTGGTGCATATGGATCTTTCGGAGGGGCAGAATGGAAATCTAGGAGATACGGGGTTTATGGGGGATTTGGACATGCAAGAATGTTTTTCCTTTGATCGACTTAGAACAGAGGATCACCAGGATGTCGTTACTGAAATTTTGGAGTTGGAGAATAAACTTGTAGTGAATGCAGAGGATGAGGGGAATACATTGGAGCAAGAGGAGAATGGCAGTCTTCGAAAGCTAGCAAAAGAGAAGGGTTATGGCTCGGATTCGGAGTTAAACAATAAGCTTTCATGCTTGGAACAACCTGAACATCACACTTTGCGTTTGTCCTGACGGGTCATTTCCTGTCCTGAAAAATTGAATTTATGATTGGAAGCATGGTGGTATGGAACGTGTGAGGATTAGGCACGTCCAAACGAAGATTGAAGCGTTTGGTTAGAGATTTTAATCCTTCTGTGTTGTCGATATCTGAACCTTTTGCGAAAGAGGAAGCTATGGATTTTTGGGCAAAATTTCTTGGGTTTTCTTCTTTTTGTTCTAATGAATCAATGGGGGGAAAACTTTGGGTGTTTTGGATTGTAGAGTTGAATTTTGAGGTGCAGGGCATGTCTGATCAATTTATTTATGGTTTCTTTACTAAGGGTGATCAACGTCTCTATGTCTCTTTTGTTTATGTGAAGTGCACCCAACTGGAACGTCGGGAGCTTTGGAAAGATATAGAGGATGTTCAAAGAGATGATATTCCCTGGCTTGTGGTGGGCAATTTTAATACTATTCGTGAGGATGGTGATCGGGTTGGCGGTAATCCAAGGCCATTAGCGGTTATGGTGGATT
This sequence comes from Juglans regia, assembly GCF_001411555.2. NCBI lineage: Eukaryota > Viridiplantae > Streptophyta > Magnoliopsida > Fagales > Juglandaceae > Juglans > Juglans regia. The sequence continues at coordinate 19,347,810 of NC_049907.1, read as the reverse complement.
TTAATTCATGCGTTCATAATTGTGGACTCATGGAGGTGAGTTTTACTGGATGTAGAATGTCGTGGTGTCATGGTCAAAAAGGGTTGTCTAGAAGCTGGGCACGATTAGATCGAGCTTTTACGAATCCTGTTCTACTCCAAAAGTTTCCGAAAGTTCATCTTGAATATTTAAGCCGGAAGTCTTCAGATCATCGGCCTATGTTGATTTGGTTTGATAAGGATGCGGCTAGTTATGGACCCTCTCCATTCCGTTTCCAAAACATGTGGTGCATCCATGAGAATTTTAGGAAGTGTGTGGAGCATGCTTGGAGGGAAGAGGTTTGAGGTGCGAGGTTAGTCCGTTTGGCTGCCAAGCTTAAAAATCTTAAACGGGTTTTAAGAGCTTGGAATAAAGAGGTTTTTGGCCTTGTAGATCAATCTATCAAGGCCTTGGAAGAACGCATGGTGTTTCTTGAGAGTTCACTGCAAGCTGGTTTTCAATTTGATGTGGAAAGTGATTATTTATGCACTAAGGCTGAACTGGAGGTATGGGAAAATAGAGAAGAGCTTCGTTTAGCTCAACAGGCAAAATGGAAATGGTTAGAGGAAGGTGACCGCAATATGAAGTTTTTTTATGCATTTGTGAATCAGTGTAGGAAGACTTCGGCTATTTCAAAAATGACCTTGTCAAACGGAGAGGTCCTGTAGAACCTAGCAGAAGTGCATAACGCGGCTGTGAATCACTTTCATTCGTTTCTCACGGGGGAGGAATGTGTGCTCAAATTTGCAGGACATTATTTCCTCGGTGGTGACCAAGGAAGAGAACCTAGGTCTCTCTCAAGAGCCATCTGAGGAGGAGGTTTGGGTTGCTTTATCGTCTATTCCAAAGAATAGTAGTCCCGGACCTGATGGTTTTGGTTCGGGGTTTTATTTGGAGTGTTGGGATATTGTTAAAAAGGATGTGATAGAAGCGGCCTGGGATTTTTTCAAAGGCACCTCCTTGCCAAGGTTTTATTCTGCCTCTTATACTGTTCTCATTCCTAAGGTACATGATCCTCAAAATTTTGATAAGTTCAGGCCGATTAGCCTGTGTAGTGTTGCATATAAAATTTTTTCAAAGATCATTGTGAACCGCTTGGCTTCCTTGTTGCCTCGCATGATCTCATGGGAGCAAGGTGCTTTTGTCCCAAGGCGTAGTATTTTTGAGAATATCACTCTAGTGCAAGAAATGGTTCAATCGCTTCACCGTAATAGTAATGGAGGTAATGTTATGTTGAAGATTGATATGGCAAAGGCGTACGATCGGGTTGACTGGTCCTTTTTATGTTTGGTATTGAAGGGCTTTGGCTTGTCAGAGTGTTTTTGTGGTTTGGTGGAGGCCTGTGTGACGTCCCCATGGTTCTCGATCATGATGAATGAGACCTACAAAAGTTTTTTTAAACCATCTCGTGGGTTGAGGCAAAGGGATCCCCTTTCCCCTTATTTGTTTATTATTATGCAGGAGGTTCTTACTTGGCTTTTGCAGAAGAATTTTGAGGAAGGTAGAATTGGCTTCTATTATCATCCTAGAGGGGCTCCCTTGGTGTCTCATCTCCTTTATACTGATGATCTTCTTATATTTGCTAATGGGGAGAAGAGGTCTATTAAAATGCTGCTTCGGGCGCTAGATACGTATGCGCTTTGGTCTGGTCAGTTAATTAATAAGGATAAGTCGGCTCTTTTCTTATCTAAGAAGATAAATTATTCTAGGAAGTGTGGCCTTCTCAGAATGACAGGATCTGTCGAGGGATCTTTTCCTACTACTTATTTGGGGGTGCCTTTAGTGATAGGGCGTCTTACGGCAAGAGCATTGGAGCCTTTGATTACTAAAATTCAGCATAAGGCCGAGGGGTGGAAAACTAAAATTCTTTTGCAAGGAGGCCGTCTTACCTTGCTTAGACATGTTCTGTCTTGTATGGCGACTCATTTGCTAGCAGTTCTCAATATTCCGAAGGTTGTTTTACTCAAACTAAATTCTATTCTCTCCACTTTTTTTTTGGGGGGAGTTTAATGGTAGAGCTAAAAGGAAGTGGGTTTCATGGGCTGTGCTATCTGTAAACCGATTGATGAAGGAGGTTTAGGTCTTCGGAATTTCTCTGAAGTGCAGCGATCCCTGCATATGAAGTTTGCGTGGCGCCTTTTGTCCTTGGATAATCTTTGGACGCGGTTCTTCCCGGCAAAGTATGTGAAAGATGGTAATCTTGTTGTGGCGGTTTCACGGACAAGTGGTTCGAGATTTTGGAGATCTATTTTGCAGGTTCTTCTAGAAGTTTATGATCATACAAGGGTGCTGGTCAGGGAAGGTAAAATCTCGTTCTGGCATGACAGATGGCTCTCGAGTGGGCCTCTTAGTGGCTATGTTCAGAATATTGCCAACCATAAGCTTCAAGTCCAGGATTTTTGGGTTTGTAATGTATGGGATGAGACTGCTCTAGTGGAATTAATGGGGGATGCTAGAGCTCTGGAGGTGATACAGTCTGTGGTGGTAGGTAAGGAGGGTTCAAATGTTTACGTCTGGGAACCAACTCGGGATGGCAAGTTTTCCACTGCCTCAACTTGGAATCTTATTTGGGTTCGGTGTGAGGCAGATTTTCCATGGAAGGACTGGTTCTGGCATAAGCTCTTGCCAAAAAGAGTGGCTATTTGTGCGTGAAAGGCTTGGTTTGGGTGCCTCCCAGTGGATGCTCGTACACGTGCAGTGGGAATAGCTCTTGCATCTCGTTGCAACTGCTGCACAATCAGGCGTTTTGAAACTCTGGATCATGTTTTATGCTCTAGTGATATTGCCATGGCAGTGTGGAGAAGAGCATCAGTGGAGTTAGGAGTCCGATGCATGGAGTTTTCAACATGGCGTTCGCGAATGGCATCATGGTTCAGTTGTGCTAAACGTTCCTCGCAACGTGGTATTCTTGTAGGTTTAATTCCGTGTCTGATAACCTAGAGTTTGTGGGTTCGTTGCTGTAAGGCACGAATGGAGTCGGTTTATGAGTCGGTAGAGTCTGTTTGGCTTGCAATAAGGTTTTGGCTTGGGCAAATCTCTGAGAAGATAGTCAAATGCAGCAGGCTATCACCGAATGATGGTGATATTCTAAGAGCTATTAATTTTCCCATCGCCCATGTCTCTACTAGACGCCCTCGTATAGTGGTGTGGCATAAACCAGGGGAAGGATGGGTGAAGTTGAATATTGATGGGAGTTGTAGAGGAAACCCGGGTACCTATGGAGGGGGTGGGGTGGTTAGGGATCAATTTGGAAATGTTAGAGTTGCTTTTTCGGAGTACTTGGGTGTTGGAACGAATAATGCTGCTGAATTAAGGGCACTTTCCAGAGGCGTGGTTGTGTGCAAGGAATTCGGATTTTTTCAAGTGGAGATTAGGGCTTGTTTGGATTCGCAAGTCATCTCAACTCATCTCAGCTCATCTCAACTCATCTCACTACTATTCATTACTATTCAGCAACTTTAACTCACAAATCTCACTACTATTCACAATTCATGTCATTATTATTCACAATCTATCTCAACTCATCTCAGCTTATCTCAAGTCATCTCAAGTCATCTTCGAATTCAAACATCTCGTAAATGTGATTCGTCATTACTTGTGCACTGGTTGGTTTCGAAGGCCTGTAATGTATGGTATTTATGGGATTTTTGAGAGCAGCTACTTGAAGGTCTTGATGGCATGAGTTTTTCTATTTCACATATTTATAGAGAGGATAATAAAATTGTCGATTTCTTTGCCCGTGAAGGGGCAACTGGGTTCACCAAGACGGACGTATGGAGGGGGTGAGTGTTTACCACATAGGGTGAAAGGCATGGTTCGATTAGAAAAAATTGGCCTTCCTTCTTTAAGAGATTAAATTTTATTATGGTTTGTTGGTCTGAGTTTAGGTTGGTTCTGATTTTATTTGTTTGACATATGTGGTTTTTTATTTGTCTTTATTTATGCTGAAGTACCATTTTGTTTTCATAGTATTCTTTCGTCATAAGTAAAGAATTTTTAATAAACTTGAGATAGAGCTGCTATATAGGTGACTCCTGATTCTTTTAAAATATATATAGATATATATATATATATATATATTTATATTATATACACACACAAACAAGGTCATTACAGGATTTGCTTCTTAATTTACCCAAGACCGATTGGTTAACGCATGCCCACGTAAGCCAATTAAGGCTAATGACACATGTTCAATTTACCTCACGACATGCGTCAGCTAGAATATCACAGGCAGTACTGGCATGGGTATGTCTAGTTTTCACACATGGTGGGTAATCGGGCAAGCGTCTCGCCAACTTATGTGGTCATTATTTTAAGGTTTCAGCTATCTACATCGAGTTTAAGAATGAAAGTGTTGTCCAGTTGTATTATTAAACAAGCTTTACAACACATTATAGAATTACAATGTATATTCATCCTATTAGCCTGCCGATGAAATATGTTCATTCAACCTTCACAATACTTCACATTCTATATTTTTTTAAATTTTTAAATTTTTTAATATTTTTTTTAAATTTTTTTTGAGTTTTTTCTTTTTAAATTATTTCAATTTTTTTTTATTTATTATTCATATAATAAATATTTGATAAAAGAAAAAATTAATAAAAATTAAAAAATATATTAAGTGTGAAGTGTAAGAAAATTATGAAGATTTATTCAAAAATAATATAGTAATGCTATATATATCTCCTATATCTTAAAAGTGCCTATTTTCATATGAACAGTAAGATGAACAGTAATAAATAGTGTTTTTTTTTGGATATTTTTTATTCCACATATACCCCTATGTAACTGACTATTATTACAATTGTGCCCTTTTAGTTCTTCAGTTTTACAAAAAATTACATAAATAGCTTACTATAATTACAAAAATTGCTATTAAAAATCATTTGCCGTGTAGTATATTCCAAGAGTAATTCTACATACAACCGTGAAGTGTGTCGCGTAATCGCTTTGAAAAAGAGTGAGATCTATATCTTAAAAGCGCCTATCCTCATATGAACAGTAATATGAACAGTGTTTTCTTTAGACACTTTTTATTCCGCATATACCTCTATGTAACTGACTATTATTACAATTGTGCCCTTTTAGGTTTTCAGTTTTACAAAAAATTACATAAATAGCTTACTATAATTACAAAAATTGCCATTAAAAATCCTTTGCCGTGTAGTATCTTCCAAGAGTAATTTTACATATAATCGTGAAGTATGTAAACGACGCGTAATCACTTTGAAAAAGAGAGGGGTCTACTATTAAAAAATTAATTTTTTTCATGTGAGTCTTATGTTTTATTCATTTTTTTCAAAACGATTACGCGAGGGTTGCACAATTCATAAACGTTGCAAATATATTTTCTCATCTTCTAAATATTTTGAACTCTTTTAGTGCATTGATAAAAAATGACCCTGACCTTTTTAGATGGGTTGGCGTTCGTGCAGTATGGCATAATCACATAAACTCATATGTATATATATACTAGGCAGACACACTTATTTTTGAAAAATGTTAGTATTCTTGTTGCCTTCCTCTGAATTTTTTTTTATATTTATTTTTATTTGGTAATTAAAGAAATATTTTTTTAATGATGTTTTCTATTTTTTTTATAAAAATATTGAAAAATGCATGTGAAAAGAAGCAAAAAAAAAAAAAAAAAAAAAATAAAATACACTAGGGAGCCAAAGATTAGCACTAGCTAGTGGCTAGATCTTTCATCAAAATACCGCAACTACGTACAGTCATCATGACAAACGACGAGGAAACCGGACCGGAAGCTTCGTTGACAGAAAGAATATGGCTTTCGCGCAACTGTTTGAAAGCTCTTTAATTTCAACTGTTTGAAAGCATGCCATGTAATATTAGATCAGGAAGCTTTTGCCGTAGTACTTTTGGTGGAATATTATAATTATTTTCCTCATCATGCAGGGCAATGTTATATATGCTTTGTAGTACTTGAAATATCACGATCATCAGGAAAAAATTAAGAGGGATTTTTACTTCGTACGCGAAAAATGATATATATATATTTATATAATTGATCAGGCTCTCAAAGGAAGACCAGGCGTCAATCAATATCTTTTCAGTAGGAACCGATGATCTCTCCATACGTGGTGCATGACTTAATTGCACAATCAGCAAATTTAGTGTAAGATGAAATTTACAAGTACTGCTAGCTTCTTTGCCTTTTGATGAGTAGTGTATCATGTATATCATCATCTTAACCCTTTTTATTTTTTATTTTTTATATGGAAGTCTCGCTTATAAATTTACCTATATATAGTGGCAGAGATCCCCACTGCAACATGGAGGAGGGAGGAGCCTTGATTGGCACTACTTGATCGGGGAGTGGAGTGTACCGAGTGAGTAGCACTAGTACTAGAACACCCACCAAAATTTGTGCATTTTAACATCGTTTAATTTAGGGAAGAGATCAAGATATTATATATAGGGATTGATCGATACATGATAATAATCAAAAGTTAAGTCGTAGTATGCCTTTGTAATGGGTAACATCGAGGATAAGATGAGCCACTACTGTTTCTTGCAAGTATATATATTCTTTGATTTGTGCAGGTACTTTTGGTGGACTCATAGATGAGACACTTAGATGGATAGGTGGGAAATGCCGGCAAAGTATATTTAATTATTAATTCAGAGTATATATATATATATATATATATATATATATATATATATATATATACTTCAAGAGCTTAATAATTATTAATACATACATTAATATCATGAAATTAAATTAATTTGAGATCAGTAACATTAATTAATGTTGTCATCTAGCTAGCTCTGATGATCACTAAACCCATGATTTATATTTTATTCAAGTTTTACAATTACAAATAGCATTTAAACATCTATGTATTGGTTACCAACACGTATTTAGGCAGTAGTAGTATAGCAGCTAATTGAGAATTGACTTCACGATGAAAGTTGCCTGATGGTGTCAAAGTTAATGGGGGTTGAAAAGCTAATTTGCAACAAGTCATGTTTTTTTTTTTTTTTTTTTTGATGATCATATATATATAGACATGTTTCCATGCAAGTCGTCTGTCTTGTGATGGTGTCAATTAAATGGGATTGAACAGCTTTGCAAAGGTGTACGTTGTTGTCATTTTGTTCAATCATTCATGACATATATCTATATCTATCTATGTAGATGCAATATGGTCGTGAATTGGTAACCATTGTTTGTGGCGAGATATATGATTCCTTATCTACAATAAAATAAGGCATTATTGACCACGACGCCTTCAAGTAGTTGTTTGGAATTATATTATCACCAATGTCTGATCTGCAGAGAAAGAAAGAGTTTCAAATCAACACATGATATATGTATGGAACGTCAGCCGTTCCTGATCATGATCATTATCGATCTTTAGCATTTACAAAAAGCTTTAATAATGTCTATTTCATGGTGGATCTTATGTAATCAAGTGGTTGATACTAGTCACCGTCGGTGGCCTAGTTGTTGTTATGTGCGCTACCTCTAATATTTCCTCCTTCGTCAATGCCAAATGGGTGGTTCGAGTCTCTTCTATTAACCCACTTGCTTGGATTGCATATATATATAATAACTAGGCCAGGGTTATTACTCTTAATTACATCCTAAATTATCTTAATTTGGTTTTAATTGTAATATGAACTCTAAACTATCAATAAGTTTTAATATATGTACTACCCGCTAAGATTTAACTGTTAAGATCATGTCAAGTTACCCGTGTTTCATTCATTTTTGTTAAAATAATATATATTTTTGTTAAAAATAAATATGAAGACAAAAACATAAGATAATTCTGACTCCAAAGCTCCATCTTAATGAAGATCATGTCTTTAGAGCATGTTTTGTTCCCTTTCATATATAAGTGCTAATGAGTTTAGAGAAATTAGTACTTTTAATCTAGGATATTACATTAATAATATTGAAACCCCATAACTTATGAGATGTCAAATCGTGTTAACGGGTCGTGTTCGTGTCGTGTCAAGGTATGTAAATTACATTTAATGGGTCGACACGAACACGACCCGTTAAGGATTTCGTGTCAAAATTTCATATCCGAATACGATACGGTAAGATAACGGATAGACACAACATGACCCGTTAATGAATAAGAAATAAATTGACACGACGCGACACGACACGACACGACCCGTTCCGTTTCAACCCGTTTACGTTAATGGGTTGAACAGACACGATACGGCCCGTTTGACTTAATTGATTTTATATAAATATTTAAATATAAATAATATCTATAAAAAATGAAAAACTAACTACAAGTCTAAAATTACAATCTAAACAAATATGATCTGCACAATTTATAATAATATTTATTATTAAAATTACATTTCAAATATAATAAACAAAGCATACAATGTAAATATATTAATGTTACAATCCCAAATATAATAAAAAATTAAAAACACAGATTTAAACAAATTTAGAACTTGAAGAAGGAAGTGGAGCGTCCTCCTTGCCCTTTAGGTCTAAGGGTATAAAGATAAATTTAATTTTCTTAACGGGTCATAACGGGTTGACCCGTTAGTGACCCGTTAAGCAATCATGTCTTAACGGGTCAATCCGTTTTGACCCGAACTCGTTAAGGCTAAACCCTAACCCACTTTTATCGTGTCGTGTTCGTATTGGGTTAACGGGTCGCGTCACATATTGCCACCCCTACCCATAAGTACCTCGTTACTCTATAAAAATAGTGATGATTTTAGTAAGAAAAATTCTTCTCATCAGCCACTATTTATTGTATACATCCTATGAAATCACCATTTATCCCAAAAACTTATATAAGTTGAGAGGAAGATGTAGATTTTTATTATTTATTTTATATCTTAACACTCCTCCTCAAGTGTGGGCCAGACTCTTCCTCAATGGATGACCTAACATGTAGAATATTTAATTAAATATGATAGAGTATAGAGTCAGGATTCGAACTCAAAACTTCTACTATGATACCATATGAAATCACCATTAATCTCAAAAGCTTAAACTGATAGGAAAATATAGATTTTTATTATTTATTTTATATTTTAACACACTCCACATCTTATAAAAAAATTAAAAAAAAAATTGTCAAATTTAAAATATGTGAGTGAATAGTAATTGATACATAACAAAACCCTTTTTGGCAAACACTAGTAACTAGTCTTGTCAAGTACTGAAGCTCAATTTCTCTATTATTTTCCCTTCCTCGAATAGAAAAGCTATTATATATTATTAGTATTTAGTAAAATAATTAAGGATATGGAGACCAGGTCGAATATTAGGATAGAGAAATGATACTTGCAGTCGTGAGCGTGCAGTCGCCGTGCAGTCGCTTTGAAAAAAGTGAATAAATAAGGGACCCATCTGAAAAGAAATTAATTTTTTAATAGTGGACCCCACTCTTTTTCAAAGCGACTGCACGGCGTTTGCGCATTCCACGACTGTATGTAGCATTGCTCATTAGGATATATAGATCAGGGGAGAAATGATATGTCGTAGATCAGAATACAGTACTGTTGGAAAAGTTAGACATCACGTCATTTACCCATTACGTCCCACAAGGGATATTTGAAAAGAAAGCTGAAGCGTAGGTAAAATCTCAAAAGGGGCATATTAATTGACATTTGTGATATTTAAATAAGCTATGACTTGTGAAGAATGAAAAAGCTTTCAAAATCATTCTCAAAAGAGAAGAAGAAATTAAGAACAAGAGTCAAAAGGGTGTTGTAAGGCACTTCATTTGTTTCCCACCAATGACTTTAATCTTAATTGCATAAGCTGGTAACTTCATCATCTCAATCAATCTGATCTCTATCCTTTGCATATTCAACTCAACGCATGCAAAAGATATATGTGGTCTTCCAATATAGATTCCACTGGAAAATTTAGATCTTCATCTTATATCTTGCAATCCCAAATTACATTTGCTGATATGATAGATGATTTTGAATGGCATCGCATTTAAGTAATTAGACGGACGACGACAACTACCTAAAATGTATCAGATAATAGATATACTCGCTGGATGACCAAAACATTTCTCTTCATTTGCTAACCACTTAAAATGACAATTAGTTAAAATGTCATGTCACATAGCAGTCATTATAAATATCAAGATTTAGGATGAAAATTTCTTTTCATAAAAGAGAGAAATACTATTCTTCATTTTATATTGAGAAAATATAAATAGCACTCTACTGTGCATAACAGCCGCTGCACACTAAGTGTATTGGGTGAAAAAAAAAAAAACCACAGCATGGGTATGCTGCGGCTATGGGCTGATGCCCAGAATAACTCTTTTACATTTTATCATTCACAATTGAGTAATGCTACTATGCCGCTTCATTTTACTTCCTCATTTTGATTGCTCAATGAAAATTAAGTAATCTCAATTTATCTTATTATTATAATTTTTTTCAAATTTTCATATAAAATATAATAAACAATTCAACTTTTTCAAATACCAAACTAAATAATAATATTAAAAAAATAATATTATAACAATATTTTATTCAGCTCATATAAAATCATCTCATTTGTAAATCACAAAGGGGTTTGATTTTAGATTGAACGATCTATGATTACTCATTTTATAGTCCGATAATTAGAAGAATGACCAGTAAATTTCATAGCCCTTATTTACATGCTTCTGGCCGACGGATTCTATATTTCGTAACTAACAATATCTATGAGTACTATCATGCTTAACAGTTAAATGAGTAATTCTATATACAATCGTGAAATGCATAAACGCCACGTAATTATTTTGAAGAAGAGTGAGGGTTTACTATTAAAAAATTAATTTTTTTCACGTAATTCCCCATATTTTATTCACTTTTTTCAAAACGATTACGCAACGCTTGCACAATTTACGAATGTAAATATCTTTTCTCTTGTTTTATGCCTTCTTTCTCACCATTTACAACTTATGGAGTAGCAAAAGCAAGACTCTAGGGTTGTGGGTTAGCTCCTAAGATTTTAAATATGTATTTAAGGGCAGGATAATTGCAGCACCCCTATCTCTGTTAAGGGAAGGAATATTTGCACTTCATTCTAGAACTCTCGGCTGAAAGAAACGAAAATCAGAATTCATGTTTACTACTACAAGGTTAAGAGAAGAGTCGGGAGTAGAATTGAGTTTCTAGAATCGGTATATGTTAAGATAAATATAAATGATTAAATCTACGATTTTCTATCAGTTTAAACTTTAGAACAAGTGATGATTTTGCATGATGTCAGATCGGACATTACACTTCATCCCATTTTATTAAATATTCTACGGATTGAGCCCATCTATTAAGTGAGAGTCTACCCCACACGTGAGAGAGAACTTTAAGATATAAACTAAATAATAAAATCTACCTAATACCATCAGTTTAATCTTATGGTATCATAACAGACATCTTGAATTTGAACTTTGACTATACATTCTATCTCATTTAATCAAATATTTTATGTGTTGAGCTTACCCATTAAGAGAGAGTCTGACCCACACGTGAGATGGTGTGTTAAGAATGTAATACAAAGGAAAATAATAAACTTACAATTAGTCTACAACTATTTTATAACTCTACTTAAAATAAAGGGTAGTTATGTAAAATTGAAATTGTTTTTTTTAATGAAGTAGCACAATTACATTGGTTGATTTAAAATGATTTGTAAAATATATGTAAAAGAGTTGTAGGTGTACCATTATCCTATTTAATTTATATCTCAACACAACATCTACCAAGAAGAGGTATAGCCTATAGGGGTGTTAAGTGGAAAATTATAAGAGTCTGAACCATCTATAACAACTTGTGTTCAATGCAATAATCTCCACACTTAAATGCAGCTCTATATTATGAACTCCATAGAGAAGCCACGGAGCCCCATCACTTCCTGTGAGAAACTAAAGAAGTTTTACAAAGAACTGACTTTTCGAACAACATTATTAATTTACCATGTACAAATCATTTCAGGTCTTTTTAACTTAATACATCAAAGAAATAGAAAAAAGTACAAACTACATATGGATCTTATTCGTATAAATGTCTACATTAATGGCTCCGCTCGTATAAAAGCTATTTTACAGTTTAAAGACTCCGCACAATATAATAAAATGAAAAACAAAATTTGCTAATGTTCTTTTTAATTGATCATTTTGGGTTATGTACAAGTGTGACTTACATGAGGATTTTTGGTTCATCTATTGGCAGGACTAGCACGTCGCTTTTTCAGGAGTGCAGTTGACATATCACGTAGCCTATTTGTTACCTCTGTGAATGATGGCCTGGCTGTAGGATCAGGGGACCAGCACTCTTCCATTAACTTCTTCCATTCAGGATCACAACGTTTTGGAATTGGAGGTCTGAGTGTGTTATTTACAATTCCTCCTTCAGCAAAGTTCACAACAAGACTATGGTAATCAGAATCGTAGCAGAGACTCACTCAATGAAATAGGCAATCTTCAAGAAATAGGATAAAAGAAAATGACAAGCGATTTACCATAAAAATCACATTCTTAGATATATAAGCTAGTTTTCCACAGCTGACAGAGATTTGTATGCCTTCTACTTGGGGACCAGGTGAACACATTGGTTATCTGAAAATGTTAAAAATGCCTCCATCCGTTTTCATATTGGATGGTCATGATTTCTAGGACCACATCAAAATTTTCAAATTTTATTTTAGTTCAAGTGACAAAAAGCAATGTTGAACCAAAATTCTGAAATGCTGCTCAAGATCATCATGCCAAAAAGTCTTGGGATTTAACTAACATTTGGCAATGAACAAGAGACAATCCAGGGATTCATATAGGAAGAAATGCAGATATTCAAGCAAATAAAGGTAATGTCTCTGCCAAAGTAGGGCCTCTAGCTGGGAGGGGTGGAGGGGGGGAGATGATACTGTCTTAGCGTCAACATTATAGTGACTACTGTAACAAATTAAACATATGAACTTATTATTGCAATAGAAGGTGGTCCATAGAAAGAAATTGAACCTTTCATCAAACAAGATGTTAATGGGTAAGAGTCATCCGTGCGACATGAATGTACTTGGATTATAATGTCATAATGGATTCAAAAAGAGGTTGGTAGCACCATAATTTCCTGAGAGAAGCTTTAGTATTACATGCCAAAAAGACATGTTTCTACCCCCAATTTATAGATGGGATCCCCATAATGGGCCACTAAAAGTCACCATAATCACCATATATCATTGGATTCAAATGGCAATGTTTCTCCTAAGGATGGTCTCCAAGGACAACTTATAATCATAAGTTCAAAAAAGAACACCAGATGTGGAGTTGTGAACCAAATTCGCAACTGTCAAGGAGAAAAAATTGAAGTGACTCTTTCAAATTGAATACCAAAGCATGCCATTTCAAAATCATCTTAAGTTGAAAAGTGCTCTATTAATATATGATAGGGAACTAAACTCTGATGAAGAAAAAATATACATTAATCAATGGGTCAGAATTTACCTATGATAGCACCACAATGCATGTTAGCATATGGCTCCTCACTGGTCAGAATCTCCCACATCACAATACCAAATGAGAAAACATCAACCTATTGAAAAGAAAAGAAAAACACATGATCTTGCTATTGCATTCTTTGAGGCATAATTGGTTGTTATTCAATTTACTTAAAACTCTGTGGTGTAAGGTAATAGGTTCTATCCCAAGTCTAGAACCTTCTCAGAGACCCGGCTGCTGCTACCACTTAATAATTCTGGTGCCATCCATGGAAGGGTTCCTCTAACACCCCCAGAGACAAGTGTGTTGCGTTTAATTCTTGACAAGCCAAAATCTCCAACCTGAAAGGCAGTTACAATCCCAAGTGAGTTGAAATCTAACTACTCAAAGATAAAAATTGTTTAAGAAACAATAATCACTGAAGACCTGAAAAAATATAGAAATACTCGTATGATTATAAATGGATCCACAATAAAGAGTGATACTGAAGACAACTGTGTCAATCAAAATTTTGTTCTGCTATTAATTACCTTGCAAATGGGTCGTTCAGGATCCCTCAAATTGACTAACAAATTGTCACATTTCAAATCAAAATGAACAATATTTTTCAAATGCAAGTATTCCATGCCAAAAGCAGCATCCATTGCAATTATTAGCCTTTTTTGGCGATCAAGCACCCTGCAGGAAGAATTCTAAGGGTTGCATAAATCTATATATGGGGTTAAAGAGAAAGGAAATATGTACCGACTCACCGATCCTTCCTCAATAGTACATTTCTCAATGATCCATTGGCCATAAATTCAGTTACAGTTGCCAATGTTCCCTCAGGCCCATCAGGAACAACCCCATAGAATGCAACCACATTTGGATGGTGAAGAGTTGACAATATCCGTGCCTCTCTCCAGAAGTCTTTTATCTGTACAAACAGGTAGAGAAGAAATTTTGACCCAGTACTAAAATATATATATATATATATATATATATATATGTACATAATGAAACCAAGTAATGCCATTCAAGTCATTGAGAAGTTAATAATTTTAGAACTTCTCTTTTCTAAGGTTTAAAAATTCTGTATATTATGGGAACTGTACGAATATAGCCATGAGCAAAAATTGTGATAAAGCAGAATTTCAGATGTTCAAATACTGATGATTTTAGGACCCACCAGTCGCTCTTGCTCTGATGAATTGCCTTGAAAGCAACTCTTTCTTATTCTCTTAATAGCAACATCTGTTCCCCTCCACTTTCCATGATATACAGTTCCAAACGTACCAGATCCTAACTCTTTCAGTTCTTCAAGATCAGCATTTGATATAATCTGCAGATCAGCATACGAAGCATTCAGTTAAACACAGACTCTAGATTCCAGGAACAAAATATACTCAAGATTTTACCATTTTTTTTCCAAAAAACAAAGGACAAAAATAGCAAGAAAAAAGAAGAAGCAAGATAGAAATAGGATAAGGGAGTCAATCACAGGGTTATAATTTCAGATTACAAGTTGGTTTAGGCAAATCTGAATTTGCTTACCGCGACGAACTGAAAGCCTTGCAACAGTTAAGAAAGAAACAAAAAGGAAATGAAATAAGTAGTTCTGTAATATGTAACCATGTTGAAGCATTCGGAAGGCAGTAACTTGAAGACGCGTAGTTAAATGAATAACCAAGAAAAATACACATTGAAGGAAGAGGCAAATAACAGAAAATGACAAAGAAGTCAATTAGATAAAACCAAGCTCCTTTCTAGTTAAGAACTGCATTTGGTACTTGGATGCCATAATGCATCATTCTCTTAAGAACTTGAAAAGCGAAAATATTTAGATACCATTATTTTTCTTACAGATATAAACTTTAAAGCAGTTGCTTCGATCTTCTTGGAAATGTAACACCAGTCACTAGGAACAAGACATCATGCGTTCAGTTCTAAATCTAGAAAGTCTGCATTATTCACTTAACCTTACATACTTGCTTAAAAATCCATGACAAAAATAGGAAATTTGGTCGAAGAAGGATCTGTTGGGAAACTCTCATGCCCATAAATGCAGTTTCATTCTATAACTCGATTACTTGCCAATACAATTTTTATTCAAATCCTTTGTTTCCTAGGATCATTTCTAATCCGGAGGAAAATGTAAATTTTACAGATATTGAAGCTATTGGTGAGAATAAAACTCCTTCAAAAAAATAGAAAATTTTAAAGTATGATAGTTTATTGCCACAGTGCACATCATTTACATGAAAGAATCACTGGAAATTTTTGTTTGATTTTCTAGGCATGAAAACAAAGAAATCTGATAGGAAAGGGGACTGCTGTTGAATCATGCATAAAATCAGAAGATAGACATTCTGAACCTGCAAACCATAGATGCCTGCTTCCATTTCAGCTATTGTAGCATCAGTGATGGAGTCATCAATATCTCTGTGATTACCTTTCACACCCTATATAGGATATGAGCTCAAATTAACAACTAAAATCACTATCATAAAACATGAACTCTAGTTCCATACGGAAACTGTTTACCTCACATTCAGAATTTAAGCTGGTATTCTCTGCTTCTGTTTGCCTAGGAGATAGAAAATCATCATTGGCTTCATTCTCTGTACATGAGAAAACTTTAGAGGACAAGGGAGTGCCAGGACGTGTAGAATCAGTTATATCTTCAATAATGATAACTGATTCTAGCTTCTTGTTGTCAGGACGACAATATGATGGCTGTGATTGGACACCGATAACATCTCCAAACTTGGCTTCATCATAAGAAGGTCTGCCATGTCCAACGATGTCAACCATGTGGTCTGAATAATCTAGGGGATCCGAATTATAGAGAGGAGCCTCTCTACAGAAAACAGTGCTTGTGGTTGACTTCTGAAATAAGGCATAGATGAGATTATTATTCTGTACAAGCTTAATTCTGGGAAAGGGAAATATACTTACATATCTTTGGTCCATGGATTCTTGGTCATCCAATCCCCATGATGCAACATGTAATATTCCAGGGTACCCATCAGATGCTGCTTGAATACTTAATGTCTCAGTTGTCGCACACTGCTTATCCTTGTTAGAAGTTTGGCTTTTAATTGAAAACTCAGGAACAGTTTCATCTGCTTGGAAATCAAGGGAGTGCTCCCTCCTGCTCTCTGAAGAACATTTTGAAGAAATGACTGGTGAAACATGAATCCTTCCTCTGAGGTTTTGTAGCTCTTTCAAGGATAGACAAACACTAGGGAGATAATTCAGGTCTGGGAACTTCTTAAACTCTGTGGCATTATCACATGATGTAACTTCAACATTTCCCTCAGAATCTTTCTGGTCTTGATCCAGTTCAGAAATCTTCTTGCAATCTTCAGGTGTCTCAGAAGTAGGCTGATTCTCATATTCAGCTATTTGGGGCTTCTCATCAATTCTCTCTTCACATTGTAATGGGGAATTTGGGATTTCTAGTGAAAATGATTTTTCTCTCACAGCACTCAAAGGGGACAGTGAGAGGTAGCAATTGGACCTCTCACCATGTTCCTGCAACTGAGAGTCCGAGAATACTTGCATGATTTTGCTATGAGAAACATCTGTATCATTGAACCCTGGCCACAAGCCCATTGGAGCATCAGGGAAGGGGGGAAACTTGTCTGAATGGAATTCAATTTCCCCAAGCGTTCGTTTCTCATAATTCATTTCACTTTGATCATATGATGGAGAATATTCTGAGTCTTTTCTGGGGCTTCGGTCATGAAAGTGTCTGTTGTGGGATTTGTTGTCATGGCCAGTTTGTACCAAATATTCATTAGGCTGTTGGTAATTCATCAATGTAGGCCGATGAGAAAGATTATTGTAATAAGCCAAGGAATCAGGATAATACAAATTTTCAATATAATATGGATTGTCACAAGGTAGCTTTTCCTTAACAAATAGATTGATGATTTGATTGCCATCTGCACATGGTCGATCCACATAAATCTGCAAATTAGAATTATTAGGATCTCGACGCTGACCCGGAGATATAGGAGGGGACTGGTTGAATGACTTGCTTGGTATCTGAAGTGCAGTTAGATACTGAGAAGCAGGCTTGGGAAACATTCCTGCCAAATTTGAGGAACTTGGACTACAATCCCTAATCTCTAAATTATATGGTGATGTAGGAGAGTCTCGATGCAAAGTTGGACTATAATCTGTGGTATTTCCAAATTGGCTGTTCTGGCTTGGCAAACTCTGACCACTAGAGCTCTTCCTGGAACTTGGGTCCACCGTGCCATTAATAGCTACAATATACTGATAATCAGCATCACTTGTCTGGGTAGCCTTTCCTTCCTTAGAACTCGGGCTCTCGGGTTCATTTAAAGATACAAGAAATATCCGCAGTCTGTGAGAACCCTCAATTCTTTCCAGCTCTTGATATTCCTCTATCATATGATGAAGATCCTCATCTGAACAAACAGATATAAGTGCATCAAGATCCTCACCAGGAAGCTGGTATTTGATAGTATGCAGTTGGTTACAAATTGCAGAAGTCTTCTTCATAAGATCCACCCAAGTGACATTCTTTCTGATGGATATAATTCGTGTCTCTCCACCCACATATCTAAGCTTGCCATCGCTTGGCCTTGGTAAGATTCTACCCCCAAAGCTGCAGAGAATTTTCATCTTGCCAGAGAAAGAAGCTTCTGAGATTTCAGGTCCATGAGGATGGTATGAATGATTGGACCCCACTACACGGAGGGGCGGAGCAATTATTGCTGGAGTTACTTGATCAGGCTTACTCTTGTCAGGAAAGTTACCAGGCACTTGCCCAATGGCACCATATTCCCAGTGATATCTGTTTATCTTATCGGTATAAGTCTTGTTCTCTGCTTCAGCCCCATATTCAGTTCCTGTGACAAACTCAAAGAATTCTGAACTACATTCAGAATCAATTCTTTGCAGCCCAACAGTGGCACCGAGATCCTCATAAGCCAGCTGATGGTTCTTATTGAGATTAAAACCTACTCTCTTTGGCTGGTGCTGTTCCACTTCAGATATCAGTGGCAATCTTCTCAGAGCAGTGCGATCCCGCAAAAACTTAGTGGAAAATTCCTCACCTGTCTGTACACAGATATTATTTTCCTTTCTCTCCGTGGTGGTCCTGTCACTTGGCAGAACATACCCTGCTTCTTTGTAGGACTGTTGACCTGAGGTACTAGGGGCCTCCCTAGTCATTGTCTCAATACAAGTTCAACTTTATTTATAGCTTCATATGAACATTCTGTGTCCTTTTATGCCTTATTCCTTCATGCCTCTACAATTTCCTTAAGAGTTTCAAAACTTAATGCTCAGACAATCATCTTGTCGATAGGTGTACAAACTCGATCAATTGGCTTACCTGCTCCTATAGCTTCCAAGGCCTAATTCTACATCTGGCACCAAGAACGGCAAAAATTTCAGCTCCTTTTTCAGCATTTAATGAATATTATTACGGGTTCAACAAATTGAAAGAATATCAAACAAATATTCCAACACATGTTCCCCCATATTTACTCCATTCCAGCTACACTATCAGCAACATTCACGACCACCCCACGGTCCCCACCCTCACAATCAAACCATAACACAGGACTTATTTCCACAATTGAACTTGAAAGTTCAAATGTGAAAGAATATCCATAAAACTAATGATCGAAGTGTACAAAATAATGGAATAACCAAAGAACCCAATCATGCAATATCATAAATTAAGCAATGACAAAAGAAAAAATTACCAAGAAGGAACTGAAAAAAAAAAAAAAATACAAATAAACGAAAATGAAGAAGGCAAAGAGGGTAAACATCTTGTGTTGGTATAAATAAAACGTACCCAGGTGGATAAAACTGAACTCCTCGTTAAAGAAAGAGAACAGTGAGAAAGGTACGTACCTGCTTGTTTGCGAAAATCTTTACTATGTGCATGGAATTAAGCTCCAAAGGTGGTGGAATTGGAAATGAATTCAAACTTTCGGAATCAAAAGAGGAAAATAGAGTTTGGATTTTGAGTTTTGTTTGTGGGGGTGTGGCTTTGAGATTGAGAGAGAGGGAGGGGATGCCGTTGCCTAAGGGTCGGAGTTCAAAGCGGGGCGTAACAACGATATTTTGCTTAAAATAACGCGCCAGGAATTCAAAGGTAAGAATATTGCGGGGGCTTAACTTCTAACTGAATAATTAAAAGAAAATTCTCTCTTTTTCTAAATCCGATGCAGCATTTTTCCCTCCCTATGTAAGTTGACTCAGGCCCGCTATCCGCCTTATGCGGGCGGCAGCCAGCCACTCTGCCCCCCGCAACCACCTTGGTGGGGACTCTTTGTGGAACATGCCCCTTGGCGCCGTCCTGCTCGGCTGTTGGCCAAACAGATTGGCCTTCAGGCCGTTCGTCCATCCGTATGCCTCACGAACAGCCCGTAGGCCCCTATGGGGTGTAGGCCCATAATCCGTTGAGCTTTGAATCTGTTTCTAAAGTCCTTTCGAGTTTTGACTATTTGTGGACCAAGAACCTGATTTTCAGCCCATATCTAACAAAATAGATACAATTTTTGAAATCTAAAGTATATATAAGTAAAGTTTATATTTAAATCTAAATTAATTTAAAATTAATTTTAGATCCACAAATTTAATAAAATTACATCATTTAATGAACATTTAATATTGTTTGAATTCTAAGTTTTAAAGTTCAATTAAAGACTCTAAAAAAGCCCAAAATTCCTACCATACTATGATCAGATTAAGGTTTGCTCCCGTTTTTTTATTTTTTTTAAAAAATAACCACCATGCTACGTAATAATTTTGATCCTTTCCTTCCATCTTACATTCCATGCATCCATTGATTAATGCACTTTTGAGTTGATGTAGACATGTGGACATCCTTGCAAGAACACCTGGACAAAATCTATAAAATACAAAACTATTCTATAACTAAATATTATTGAATAATAATAGATATAAATTTAAGACATGCAAGCTTTATGCAGTTATTTTAAAAATTAAATGAGCTATACCATATAAAAGTCACTTTTTAATGATGATACCCGCTTTATGAAAATTGATGTTTTATAGTGAAATCATTCTTTTTAATAGGAGTACGCAAAGTTTACATGTATTGGAATTGCACAAATCATTTTCTAACACTGATTGCCTCCTTCCTTATTTCGAGATCCCCCTTTCTTCTCCGCATTCACATTGAAATCCATCTCTTTTTTCCTTGGCATCCGAAAAACCTAAAATTGACAACAAAGTTGACTATACACCTATTGGGCTGTGGAGCTTGGTTTGTGGAAATGCCAAGTTGAAAGTTTGCTCAAGATGCACTTGATGGTTGACTTGAGCAAAACTCAGGCAGATAGTTCACTCGAGGTTCGCTAGACAAACTGCTCGAGCGAATGTCAGATAGAGAGTTCGCTCGAGGCGAGCTCAACACTCTGCTCGAGCGAATAATCCAGAGTATTTTTTTTAGGGTCTTCCTTGCTAGCTTATATATGTAATATATATGTTATGAAATTAATCTTGAGGCACTGGAGAACAATGTTAAAGAGAGAGAAAAGGTTAGAGAGAGAACCCTTGTCTGTTAGAGAGAGATAGTGCGGTAGAGACATTGTATTGCTCCATAGTCTTCCTACTTTTCTTTGAATAAAGTCCTTTGTAACTTAGTGGATGTAGGCACGTTTTCGAACCATGTTAAATTCTGTTTCGTCTGATTGATTATTTATTTCTCTCATTGCCTGTTACTGGTTTGTAGCATTGTTGGTAATAGCCTGAGGGTGTTTTTCACAAGACCTGGTATAAGAGCCCAAAGGTTGGGGGTCTAAGGAAGAACGATGACAGAAGATGAAGTGACGGCTGGGATCGAGAAGTTTAATGGCACGCATTTTGGGAAAGAAGTTTAACAGCAAAGATTTTGAGAAGTTTGATGGTACAAATTATCTCAACGGGAAGATGCTTCATCTTTCTTTGTTGGGAAAGAAGCTGGATAGCATATATGATGCTGATTAGAACCCTATCAAGATCAGTGACGCATACCGTTATTAAGGAGAGAACCACATCGGATCTCTTGGCGGCTTTGTTTGGTATGTATGAAAAGTCATTGCCGAATAACAAGGTGCATTTAATGAAGAAGCTGTTCAATCTCAAGATGGTAGAAGATATGTCGGTTCCCAAATCTGAGGTCAATTAATTAACTAAAATACTCACAAAAACTAGATACTCAAATTGTAAGTGCTAGTGAAATAAAAAATAATGTAATAAAAATTATAATGAAACTAACATTCAAATGAAATCAGTTTAGATTGGGGCATTGAAATCTCATTCTTTTTAAGGAGATTCAAGCCCTAATTTGTGGTATGTAAATTTTTAAATGAACGGGTACTGTAGACCTCCTCTTGACTTGTCTCCTCCAAGATACAATAGTTCAACTGATTGTTGTAATTCAAATCTACTCTACATAAGTGGTTGAACCCAAAACTCTACTCAAAGAACACCTCTATGTTGTCTTGAAATACTCAAAAAAAATATTTACTTACAGACTTTTATTTCTCTCTTTCTTGTACGTACAAAAATAGACAATTACAACGCTACCATGTTCTGTTTAGAAAAATTTAGAAGACTTCTAAGAATGATAAAAAACTTCACTCAAAAAGCCATCGGGTAAAAAATTTAAACGATAGAATCATTAACATAGGCGTGGCACCACTAATGCCATCATAATTGATCTTGAAAAAAACATTACAAACAAATAATTATTAGAAAATACTAACTGTAGTTATTTATAGCCATGGAGGAGAGTTATGGTGGTTGCTTGTTGTCCAGTGTATTAGCGATGTGTGCAGAGGAAGGAAAAAAGGGTTGAGTAGGGGCTGCGTCATGGCGAAAGGTGGCCTACCTGGCTTGGCACAGTGGAGCCACTCACTACAACAAATTTAAATTTTAGGGTCGAAATTTAAATTTCGTCCCAAAAAATTGATGACTTTACAAAACCGTTCAACTTGATAAATATCCGTTCGAACATAGTCTTCTGTGATGAATTAGATCATCTCAAAAAGTTTTGTCCTTTCGAATGGAAAAAAATTTATTTGAACAGACAAATCTTGGCGAGGAAGTAATTTATTTTGTCGGGGAAAGTTCAAAACTGTTCGACGAAAAATATTTGGTGGCAAAATCTAGCGGGAAGGTTTCTAGACTGTTTGAATGGAACATATTTAGTTTGAATATATTCAAACACCATATTTATACATTCGAACGCATAATATTAATCTCGATACGTAATTCAAAATATAAAATATATATATCATATATACAAATTCATAAATTAATTTTATGTAATTAATTTAAAAATATTTTAATGATTTCTTTTATGTTAGACAAGAATTTTAGTTAAATAAATATTATCAGCCATACACCACATAATATAAATAAATAATTAATCCAAAAAAATATTTAATTTATAACTAAACAAATTATCAAAACACCATATATACTATCCACAATTATAACAAAAATTATATAAATAAAAAATAGAAACTATTGTGATGCGAGGTCTCTACACACATCCTCGACTACAGCAAATCGTCTCTCTACCTGTGTCAATCAAATATTGAGTGTGACCTTAGTTTCATTGCTAGCATGAATCTCTGTACGTAACTCATAGATGCTAGCATTAATCTCTATACGTAACTCAGAGATGCTAGCAGTAATCTCTTTACGCAACTCAGGCATGGTAGTATGCACTGCATCGATCACCGCTGATGTGTGTATGCCGATCTCAGCATGCAGTATGTCGGCCATCTTCTTGCAAGTAGATGTGCGTGATGCCTCGGCCTGTATAGATGCCTCACTAGTCGATACTCTAGGATCTTCCGGCTGTGCATATCTCTAAATATATCTCTCTAAATATCAGCCCGTTCAGGAACAGGTCCACGAAAATGAAGTCTCGAGTGTCCCATGCTCCGGATAGGGTGGTGTTGTTGATTGGTCTCATCGGCTCCCGTGCACGCTCGGCAACATCTGGCATGAACCAGAATGTAGCAAAAATCGAGTTATCGGCCCTAGAATGTACTGAGCCTTTGATCGAATCCTTTCAAATATACCCCATGAGGTTGATCGGAATGCTACAAGCGACTCTTATCATAAATTTTTCTCGATCCATGCCAACCTCGGTCTTTTGCTGCCGAGAGTCAATATTATTGGCGAGTATCAGATTCATGATCTTGAAGAAAGAAGATAAATCTGCCTGCTTAATGCTCTTCATCTCATCGTACACTGGGGCATTTGGACCAACAATTAGGTCATGACCTCATGATCAACAAGTGTATCGACCTCATCTGTGTAAACTAGTCCCTCGTCCTGAGCGGTCTCTACATCACCTGAAGGATTAGACTCTTTAGACAGGAGGTTCGGATAGGCACCGAGCAGCTTAGGAATACTGAGATATGTAGCAAGTCTGGCCACTGAAAATATAATAGGATCTCCTTGGTCGCAGATCTTGTATGCCCCTCCATCGTTTGGGTAGGCACCACCGAGCTCTTTATAGAACCCAACAATGATGTCAATATAGGAAATGAGCTCAATTCCATCTTCTCGCTGATCTAGGATTGGTGCCCAACCACGATCGTTGAATACTGATGGGAGGGAATGACCCTCCCATATAATAGTCACAAAATTAGACAATTTTATCTGCCTTCCAGTAAAACAGTCTGCTCTAGAACTATTTGGATGGGAGGTTCCCCTGATCTACCACGTTACGGTCCCTTATAAGACATTATTATGAACCTGAAATTTAAAAAATAAAACATATATTCAACATTAGTCATAAAGTCTAATATGAAAAAAGATTCATAAAATTTAATCCTAATAGCAATTTATTAAATTAATTGATAGAACAATTTAATAAAATGATGAAAATAAATTAATAAGCTAATATAAAATAATTGGTTTGAACGGAATCAGTAGTGGTCGAATGGACATTATAACGTTCGAATGGACAAAAATGTGGTCGAACAGAAAATATCTTGTTTGGTTCATACTGTTCGAACATCACAAAAGTGTTCGATCGGATAGATTACACCTGTTCGAACACGTTCGAATGGAAAACAGATCGAGCTCTCCCATGCCTGAGTCAACTCAGCGGCCATGAAAACACTTAAAAATACATTGATTTGGTGGGTTTCTTCGACCAAACACATACTACTCTTCATTTCTAAACATCATACGGTGGATTTTTGGTACTGTTCTACGGTGCTTTTGATGGAAAAATATAACTTTTCTAGAGAAAACCGATAAAGCGATAAAATAACTTATAAAGAGCATACCTTTACTTTAGGTGGAAGAGTGTTCGAGGTGGGTGGTGATTACGGCAGCAAACAACGGCAATTGATGGTCGTTCAAATGTTTCCTCTTGTTTTCAAACGGTTGGGGACAGTGGCGTTGAAATGCTTTCGCCCTTGATATCTTATATGTGCATAACCGTTTGAACGCTATATTTAACCATTAGAACGGTATTTGTTTTAAATTTAATAAGAATGTATATACTATGATAGTATATTATACATATATATACTATGATAGTATAATACTTTAAATGAAAACAAAATAATATATATATTATTATAGTATATGATAGTATATAGTACTGTATATATGAGTTTATACTTAACTAATATGTAACATACTATATATTCCATTGTACTTTACTATGCTATATATGATACTATATATATCAGTGTATAGATTACTAACATATATGATCTTATAAATTTCTTTATACTTTATTGTATGATCTTAGTATATTTGAGGGTATATATATGTGAGTATATATTACTAATACATATGATTTTATATTTTCCTTTATACTTTAGTATAATATAATATTGTTGATACTTTATAGTATACTATTATTTAATATGTATAACGATGAAGATAAATATATTTAAACATTAAGGTGATACGTTCAAATTGTATCCATAAACCGTTCGAAAGCTATATTTACGTTTGAACCTATGAAAAAACCTTTTGACAGGTTTATTGTAGTGGTGGAAAAATATTCTGCCAATTAATGACTTGTGGAGTACCGTTTGAATGTACTTTATCACCGTTCGAACTGTTTATTGCAGTAGTGGAAAAATATTCCGCCAATTAATGACTTATGGATTACCGTTCGAACGCATCCCCAAAAATGTTTGCAAGCGGGAAACCTTGTGAGCTGAAAATTTTTTGTGTTTGACTTCCAATTATTTCCATTCGATTGATAAGTGAGAACTTAAAACATTTTTGCATGCCATCAGTCCACATTTTGCTTTCCTCTTTTCCTCTCCTCTCCATTTTCTCTCCAACATTTTCCATTTTCTTCACACAATGTTTCATTCTATCATCTTACAAAGAGGGTTGTACACTTATATTGACTAAATCCATGGTTTTCTTTTTCATTTTATTTTCAAATCAATTATTGATTCTATTATATATATATATATTGCATATGTGTTTATCGGAGAAATCTATACTTTAATATAGGTGTTTATTGATTTTATAGTTTATATATATATATATATATTGTGTAGGTGTTTATTGGTTAAATTCGAAATATATGTTATATATTTGTCATGTTTTGTATATATAGTTGCTATTCGAAGTATATATATGTTGTATGTTTATAGTGTTTTCTAAATGAGTTTGTGATGTTTTATGAGATTGTGTTTCGTCTGATCTGACTGTTGTTTAGATTCTGGGTTGAAACCATTCGAACACTATAATATTCGGTTAGAACGAATTATTATGTTCGAACAGACATTTAAGTGTTTGAACTGTTGTACTCAAGAGTTGTGATACTTAAGTTATAAATAACTTAAAAATAATAAACATAAGAATTATTAATTCTTAAACTCATATTAATGCTTAAAAGATAATTAATTACAAACTATGAGGACTAACTTAAAAAATAATAAAATTAAATTATAATTAATACTAAGGATACATAAAATACACTTAATATTAAAAAACATAATAATTAGGATACTTACAATATACTTAATATTTAGGATATTAAGGATACTTAAAATACACTTAATATTTAGGATACTTAAAATACATAATAATTAAAATACATAATTAAGATTCGGGAGTTCTCGTATCTTCTATTCTCGTATTATCTTGTATTCTCATATCTTGTATTATTGTGTTTGAATATCGTATCTTATACTTTTCATTGAAATAAACCTTAGACTCATTCAAAAGTATTCAATTATGTTGAACGGGTGATTGATAACTCTTGAATTGTCCAGAGTGGATAGTTTGGGATTGTAAGATCATTCTCACAAACTATCCAACTATATCTGTTGCATCCAATATTACGATTTTGGTAGAGTCATCATTTATTGTTCCCTAGATATGTGGTTTCGGTGACGGTGCATTGGTGTATTACTCGTCAGTGCGCACAACCAAATGAGCATATTTGGAAAACTATGGGAAGATGCTACCAAAATTTTGTTAGACATAACAGATAGTAGTTGGTAGGTTGGCGATTATGATCTTACAATCCTGAATGAGATAGGAACAACTACCCAGTGAAAAGTAGCAATTGCACAATATGTTAGATAATTGATTGTT
Organism: Juglans regia; assembly: GCF_001411555.2. NCBI lineage: Eukaryota > Viridiplantae > Streptophyta > Magnoliopsida > Fagales > Juglandaceae > Juglans > Juglans regia. Next base: position 19,320,739 of record NC_049907.1, on the reverse strand, counting down.
TGTTGATGCATGTGATTGTTTGCAATAAGATATTAGACATGGATAAGCGTTGGATGCAAGTTAGAGATCGGTTGGGTGAGGATTACAGTGTATATGCTAAAGGTGTTAAGAAATTTTTAGAGTTCGTATCTTATACAATTGGCAGTGACAGTCGTATTAGATGCCCATGTTGACTTTGCAAGAATTTGCGTTCTCATAAGATAAAGTTGGCGAGAGAGCATATGTTTGTCAAAGATATTGACCAAGGTTATATCGATTGGGTCATACATGAGGAATCGTATCCAACGTCATTCAAATTTTGAGTTGAAGAATAAGACACTGATGAACATGTACATCATAAGGTTATTAGTGACAATCCCGAAGAGGATATGGAGCAAATGCTGGGCCACATTGGTGCGGGAATGTTTATGGATGAAGGTGATACAGACCCATCAAATTCAAATGGTCCGTGCCATAATACTTTTACTCGCTTGTGGAATGATTCACAGCGTGAATTATATCTAGGGTGTAGAAGGCACAAGAAGGTGCCATTTACAGTTAGACTGCTTCATATAAAATCCATGTGCCGAATATCTATTAAGGTTGTCAATATATTGTTCGAGCTGTTTGAAGAGGCACTTCCATTGGATAATATTTTATCCTACAACTTCTATGAAGCAAAACAGTTGAAAGTTGACTCGGGTTTGATTACAATGTAATACATGCATGTAAGAATGATTCTGTTATTTTGTCGAGAGAAGGAGCAGTTGAACGAGTATCCCATTTGCCAAGAATCAAGATGGATAACTGAGAAGTAGAATGTGTCGCGAAAGGTCGTACATCACTTTCCATTAATACCTAGATTATAACGGTTATTTATGTCATGCTCAATGGCTGTAGACAAGACATGACAATCATCATTTAGAGTCAGGAATGATAATGTTTAGTCGCATATTTCAGAATCTCAAGTTTGGAAGGAATTTGACTTGGAATAGCCATGGTTTGTTGAAGAACCTAGTAATATTCGACTTGGAACAACATTGGTTTGCTGAAAAATCTCGTAATGTTTGACTTGTCGAAGTGAGTCATGATGGAGATCATGTTGATTTCTATAGAGTTATCGTAGATATAATTGGAATGAGATATGTGGGGGAGCTTGTGGTTTATATATTTAAGTATGATTGATGTGATTTAAGCAATCCTCGAAGTAAAAAATGCCATGATGAATATTTTCTGTGTATTAATACATCAAAAAAATGGTATGAAATTGATCATCTTATTTTTGCTTCCCTAGCATCTCAAATATTCTACTTAGATGATGCTTAGTTAGTGTAACGCCCTGGTCCTGCACAGGTAGGAGAGTTACTTCCCAACACTTAAACTCACCTTTCAACAATATAAAGAAAAGACTCCAAATTTCCAATATCATATTGAAAATCCAATTCAATCTAATTTCCTCAATATAATCAATTTTCCAAAATGCCAAGTCATCATAACACAATAAAATTTCTTAATAAAAATCGACAATACTCATAAAAACTTCCTATGCTTAAACCACTGTACTTAAATCTTCTTACCCAATGCCTTATAATCTTGATCTTTAGCTGAACCATCAAAATATCTGAAAAATATTGTGGAGATAAGGGGTGAGTTATCAACAACTACGTAAGCAAAGAGCATATACTAGTATGTAAACACGAGCATTTATAAAGTTCAGTATGCAAAACAAAATATTTACTTTCAGAATGCAGAAACAACATATTTACTTTCAGAATGCATAAAAAAAACTTGGTACAAAATATCAGAGCAAAATTTCCAGAAAGACAACTTATTCCCAAAAAGAAAAATCCATTGGCATATCCAAATTGAAACATTATATTCATATCATCTCATAGCATCACATCGGGACGAATACCATGTTTAACCCCCGTGATAGGATTATAAACCACCATTATACCCATGGCTGAGCCGTATACCATGTTTAACCCTCGTGGTAAGGTTATAAACCACCATTATACTCGTGGCTGGGCCGTATACCATGTTTCACCCCCGTGGTAGGGTTATAAACCACCATTATACCCGTGGCTGGGCCGTATTCCATGTTTCACCTCATGGTAGGGTTACAAACCACCATTATACCCGTGGTTGGGCCATATACCATATTTCACCCCAGTGGTAGGATTATAAATCACCATTATACCCGTGGTTGGGCCTTAACAGAAATAGAACGGAACATCTTCGGAAGCAGATCACATTCAGATACAGAATCAGAACTTCATGACAAGGTTTTCAGATGACACATCATATCAAAACAAAATACTGAATAGTTTCAAATCATTTCACATGTTTGAGATAAACGGAATCAAAACATTTTCATTTATTCATAACAAAAATTTTTAGATTTTCATATTCACTCTTTTTGCATAGTTCAGAAACAAAATGCACAAAATTAGCTCATATCTACACCAGTCATGACAGAAAATACTTTCTCTTATATTGAATTTATACGTATACAGAATAAATATCTGAGGTCGTTTTCAGAGTTCTTTTAAAAAACAAACATGCTTATTTTCAAAGGCAACCTCATTTCATTTCTTTTATGCAAAACTAATATATGAACCCCGCTTACCTGGACTTTTTAGCTTCTCAGAAATTCTCCACAACAGTATTGAACAATTGCCAATCGTCACCTATAAAAATTCATGTAATTTCAATAAATCTTCATTGAACAGATAATTTCATATTAGACCTGAAGTACCTATTTTAATTCCTCAAAAACCTAAAATTTCTCTAAATTCTAAAATATCATCACTTCCTAAATTCATCAATATCCACATAACTATTAAACTCGGAATATTTCTAAAATTGCATAATAATATTAATAATAAATACAATTATGCCATAAAATACATTTTTGGTATAAAGACTCATTAAAACAAAACCGATTAAAGTAGGAGAACAAATATTTCATTTAATAAAAAATAGACTAATTAGTTTCTGTTTAAAGAGTTCAAAATAAAACTCTTGTAGTACTATGTACTTCTAATATATATATATATATATACTAATACTAATAATATATTTCAAATACTTATTTAATATGTATTTAAAACAGAACTCATACAAAGTGACTTTAATATGTAAAGACTAAAACATGATCAACTTATAATTACTCTGTTAAAAGCATCAATATACTGACTTATAAACTAGATGCAGTAATATAAATATACTTAAAACAATTTCCTTATAAATATCATGAAATCATCTAAATGAGAAGGGCGTTTTGGGAAAAAACTATAAACAGAACATGGAAAACAAAAAGAAATTTGAGATTTTAACACTTCCAGATCAAAACCATGCGACAGACTACAGAGTAGAGTCTTTACTCACTGAGAGAGGAGGAGAGGCGCAACGGGCAGTGTGGTGGGTGGAGGTCGAAGTTGGTCGGCGCGGCAGCATGGCACCGAGAGAGGGAGGTGGAGAGAAAACTGTCACTCGATCATGGTGGAGAGAGAGAATGTAGTGAGAGAAAGAGAGGGAGAGAGGGTGTTCTGTGTATAGAGAGAGTGTGTGTTTTACTAAGGGAACATCCGGGAGGGGTGGAGATACTGTGTGATGGCAGCTCACAGCGGCACAAGGTTGCATGGTTGCTCGGGATGATGCAAAGGCACCATGCGCTTGCTGGCTTCTCTGTCATGGCGTTGGCAGAAGCTCTATTTCGGGTGCAGTAAAACAAGGGTGTTTTGGCTTGGCAAAACCGTGGGTTGCTGTTTGTTGTGGCTGTGGGAAGTGGTTTCTGGTGCTTGGCTGCTATGAAGGAGCAAGGCACCTCATGTCGGGATTGTGGTGGTTACTGGCTATGGTGCAGTGCTCGCTGCACTTGGCCTCAAGTTTCGGCTTCATCTGAGGGAAGCCTCGGCAGACTGACCAACATGCAATGGTGTCGACGAGGGCCACTTGTGACGGCGCCTTGGTGGTGATGGTGCGCAACAGCGTGGGAGGGTGATGCTGCTCTGCAAGGCAAGGCAAAGCTTTGCGAGGGTGGACAAAAATACAAACTGCTAAAGAAATGAATAGGCATTAATGAGAGGGATTTGAGTAACAGAGGAAGGGAAGAAAATCATAACCATGTGGATGTGGGGAAGATGGAGATCGAGGTGGAGAAATTTTCGAGAGTGCAAAAATTAAAAGTGAAAAACCGTCGAAAGGATAAAATGCATGTGGAAGAGAAGCTCATCTCAAACGACGTCGTGGCTGCTTGAAAAACAGGGAAGAAGAAAAAAAAAGTTCGAAGGGCCAGGGTGTTACAGTTAGGAAATCAATGGAATGTAGTACAAAAGTTTTCTCCTAAAAATATTTATGACGTTATCCTTGAGGCGGAGGGACAAGATGTAGAAGATGATGATCCTTCTACTGAAGAAGCATACCGAGAGTCAACCTGCCTTTAACTTATTTGTGGATTTGAGCCAGTATGAGATGATCCCATTACATAGGGAATATATTGAGGCTGAAATAGTTGATGTAACAGTTTATCAAAGTGCTGAGTCATCTGAAGTATCTACAGATGATGAGAGCGAATCTACATATGAAACTGATATAGATGATTGACTGATTTTTTGTTCACATTATACAGTATCTCGCAATTATGCCGCCGAAAAGGAAGAAAGTTCACATTTCATCTCCACCTGTTCCTAGCTCTCGGTCTGACTCACCATTAGAGACTAACTCTACGGAACAAGGTAAATAACTAATACTCATTCTCAATTAAGGTAACTGATAAATATATGGGGTAAATAACTAAATGTTATTTTATAGAGATAACAGTACAATCTCGTCAAGGACGAGGCACTACTAGAGGCGGGACGTTAGATCAATATCGTAAAATGGGTAAGATTAAGGTTAACATTCCTGACGAACATACCGGAGGCGAAGGACAACAAGCAGCTTGACTTGCTTATGTGGGTGCTCTTACACAGACTTATGCACCTTTGACTACGAGTTCATGACATAAAGTCCCGCAAGATGTGAAAGAGCTTATAAAGAAGCGTTGTTTGATACGTAATATTTAAATAATAAATTTATATTGATATTATTTAATATTCTAAATGATAATATCTTTGTGTTATATATTTTCAAGGATGACTTCAAACTAAATTTTGCTCGTAGAGAGAAGCGTAAGACTATTGATGAGCATATGTGTAAAGCATTATGCAAATATAAGGTGAGGTGTCACGAACATTACAAGAAGTACGAGAACAAGGAAGATGCATGCCGGCTTCCTTTTCAGGTTGTCCGACCTGAAGATTGATAAAAATTTTGTAACATGTTTGAGGATCCATCATATAAGGTAAATTAAATAAATTCTTTATGTGACCTGTTTGTAATTTTTAGTTACTAATTTTACAACTTTTATGCAGAAATGAGATTCTATAAACAAAACAAATAGATTGAAGTTTAAGTCTCATCATCATGTAGGCTCAAGATCTTTCTATCGCCTCTCTCTGATATTGGTAATGTACTTTTTAATTAAACATATTTAAATTGTTCTGTCAATTTTAATTTTATATGTTGTGTGTAGGATGAAATGGTTGTCTTTCGTGCAGAAGCTACATCAGATCAGAATTCATGAACAAATGATGTTGAAATTTTTACACAAGTTCTGGGTCAACGTTCAAGATATTTGAGGGGTTTGGGTAGCTGTGTAAAGCTTTCAAGCTCTTCATCAACATCAAGTATTACTACCATTGTGTTAGAGAATGTGAATTCTAGGATCGAATAACTGATTGCAAAATATCATGAGTTAGAGGCTCAATTGACGAAACAAGCGGACATGAAAATGTGCATAAAATAGCAAGAAGATCAACAAAGAGAGATGCAACTCCAACTGCAAGATCAACAAAGAAAAATGCAACTCTAAATGCAGACGCTTATGCAACAATTCAGTCCTCCAAGCGATTGATTTTCGTGTTTTGCATATTGAACAATTATGTACTGATAACATTATTAGTATTATTACTATTTTATTTATTTAGTTCTGACTTATTAGATTAGTTTTATTTATATTGAACAATTTATAAAATATATTTGAAATATAAATATCTAGTTGGTTTTAAATTAGTATTTTCCATGAAAATACTAATAGTTCGAACGATCATCAAACGTTCGAACATATATACATCGGTCACAACCGTTCGAACCTCACAAGTTAGAGTTCAAATGGTAAAAAAAAGTTGTCCTCCGTTTGAACAAGCAATTCACTCTTTCCATCCCAAACACGCTCGAACTATTAAATTTATGCTCGATGATCAATTTGTTTGTTCAAACATTTTTTCATGTGTATTTTTTCATGTGTATCGATCGACCATGAAGTACCTGTTCGAAGAGACATATTGTTTGAACGTTTTTTTGCCCGTTCAAAAGACTTTCTGAGACGAATTTCGATCGTGATAGAACAGTCCAGCTAAATTTCGTCCCGAAAAATGTTTTTGGGGATGAATTTGTCATTTTCTTCCCAAAATACCTTTTGGGATAGTTTTATTGGGATGACCTTGGGACATTTTTTTTCGTCTCAAAATATATTTTGGGAGGAAAATCCAGTCTTTTGGGATGAAACTTCTCATCCCAAAAGAACTTATTTGTCATAGTGACTATTGCAATATGAAGGCGTGCGACGTTGCTGAGAGCTGAGAGAGAGAGAGAAAGAAAGAAAAAGAAAATGAGATACGAAGTGGTGGAAGCTATCAGAGAGAGACCTAGAGACAGGAGCTTACCTGCTTGCGGTGGCACGACTGGTGGTAGAGTTGGAAATTACAGAGGCTATAGCTAAGATGAGAGAAATCGAGGTTGAGAGAGGCGTTAGGGCTGAGTTTGAGTCACTAAGAAGGCACTGTCTAGCATGCTTTGTGGCTGCTGACGACAATAGACTCAAACCATCCATTTCCCCCAAGACTCAAACGATCACTTTCCCCAAGACTCAACTTGATCCCTTTCCCTAAGACTCCCATCAATCAATCCCTTCCCCCAAGCTAGACTTAAACGATCCTTTTCCCTAAGACTCAACTTGATCCCTTTCCCCAAGATTCCCATTAGTAGATCCTCTTCACCAAGCTAGACTGAAACCATCCCTTTCCCCAAGACTCAACTTGATCCCTTTCCACAAGATTCAACTTGATCTATTTCCCAAGACTCCCATTAGCCGATTCCTTTCACCAAGCTAGACTGAAACCATCCCTTTTCCCCAAACATTGGGCCCCGCTTGTATTAAGAAATCATCTCATCTCATCTCATATCATCATTACGACCTTCTCAAATTTCTCACAAAAAATACAATAAGCAATTCAACTTTTTCAAATAATATATATATATTTAAAAAAATATTCTAATTGTAACACTCGGGCCCAAAGCCCAGGTCCAGATGAAGCCCAACTTGGAAGATCCCAACATAGATGGCATCGTTTTTGGTGAGTCTCTTTCTTCCCTTTTTCATTTTTCTCTTCCCCGACGATTTCTCATCCTAGTTTTGTGTTTTTTTTTTCTCGAAAATCCTCTCCCGATTTGTTCTCTCTTTTGATTCTAACCTCTGCCCACGTTTCTACGGTTTATTTTCAGTTTCTCACATGGAAACTTCCCTCACCGCATTTGAACTACTCGGATTATCCCTCTTACAAAAATTCCAATTCATTCCTTGCTGGTGTTGCGATTTTTCCGTGAGTCTACAAAATCTCGTCGCCATTGACTGGTTTCCATGATGGTGAGCCATCTCTCTCTCTCTCTCTCTCTCTCTCTGTTCCTCTTTGCCTCTCCGACTGTTTTGTGACTTTTCTTTGGGTGATTGTTCTATCCAGTCAGTTTGTGGGTCTCAAGATTCGAGTGTTGCCATCGAGCCTCGCATCGGAAGTGCTAGCTTTGGTAAAAATTTCTTCTCTTACCGTCCAACTTTTGTCTCATTATTTTTATTTTTATCCTTTATTTATTTTTCATGCACACACCCTCCGTTTTAGCTCACCGTGTACACACTCAGACCACTCAATCCCTCTTTGTGCAGATCATTATCTCTTTTACTAGATTTTAGTGAGTCTTAGGCTTAGAATCATGTGGGTTGCTTAGAATCAAGGTTGTGCAAAGCCATTTGTGACTCCATTAAGTAATGCTCTTTTGAAACTTTGATAGTGATGTGCATTAACTGCAAATGTAAATCACAAGTAACATCGTTGTTGTGTTGCAAGGCATTGACATAATCTTTAGGCAACGTCCGCTCGCTTTATCGTTTATATTATATACTTGTTATTATGATCTGTATTTCTAATTTTTATTTGAAAGCTTTTATGTTTTGATTGTATAGTAGGGGTAGTATTTCTTTTTTTTGGAAATTACATGGTTGGATTTGAAATGTGGATAAGGTGTAGTTGAGATGGTGGCGGTGTGGAATTTTAATTACATGGCTGGTGGGGAATAGCAGTGATCAAGGGTGGAGTGGTGTTTTTGTTGTTGGTTGTCTATGATTAAATGCATGTTGGTAAGAGGTAAGCTGTATGAGTTGTATATTTTGCTGTTGCGTGGAGATTTTAGTGGCTATGTTGGGGTTTAAATGATAATGGTTTGAGGAGGGGACTGTTTGGGTTCAATTTTATGATAGTTATTGAGTTAAAAAGGGGTTGTTTTGGATTATTACTCAATAAATAGTAGCATACTGGATTGGTTTATTAAATGTTGGTTTATGTTTTGTTTGGGTGGTGTTACTACCAGAGTTCTGACTCAAGGCTTAGATAATACACAAAAGTCAAGTAAGCGGGGTTCATATACTAGTTTTGCACAAAAGAAATGAAATGAGGTTGACTTTGAAAATAAGCATGTTTATTTTCGAAAAGAAATTTGAAAACGACCTCTGATGTTTATTCTCATTATGCATAAAATTCTATATAGGAGAAAGTATTTTCTGTCATGACTGGTGTAGAAATGAGTTGATTTTTGTGCATTATGTTTTTGAACCATGCAAAAAGAGCAAATATGAAAATTTAAAAGTTTTTACTATGAATAAATGAAGATGTTTTGATTTTGTTTATCTCGAACATATGAAATCATCTGAAGCTATTCAATAGTTTGTTTTCATATGATGTGTCATCTGAAAACCTTGGCATGAAGTTCTGATTTTGTATCTGAATGTGACCTGGTTCTGATGATGTTCCATTTGTTTCTGTTAAGGCCCAACCATGGGTATAATGATGGTTTTTAACCCTATCACGGTGGTGAAACATGGTATACGGCCCAGCCACGAGTATAATGGTGGTTTATGACCCTACCATGGGGGTGAAACAAGATATACGGTCCAACCACGGGTATAATGGTGGTTTATGACCCTACCATGGGAGTGAAACATGGTATACGACCCAGCCACAGGTATAATGATGGTTTATAACCCTACTATGGGGTGAAACATGGTATACGACCCAACCACGGATATAATGATGGTTTATAACCCTACCACGGGGGTTAAACATGGTATTTTTCCCGGTGTGATGCTATGAGATGATATGAATATAATGTTTCAGTTTGGATATGCCAAAAGATTTTCTTTTTGGGAACAATTTTTTTTTTTTTGAAAATTTTACTCTAATATTTTGTACCAAATTTTGTTTATACATTCAGTAAGTAAATTTGTTATTTCTACATTTTAAACATAAATTTTGTGTCCTGTATACTGAATTTTATAAATGCTCATATTTACATGCTAGTATATGCTCTCTGCTTATTGAGTTGTTAATAACTCACCCCTTAATCTTTATAATATTTTTCAAATGACATTGATGGTTCAGCTCAGGATCAGTATTAGAGTTTGTGGGCAAGATTAGATCTGGATAGTTATTGGGTACCTCGTGGTATTGGTGGATTTTATTTATTTAGAAGGTTGATTTCAATATATTTAGACGGATTATGGAGACGTATGTCAATTCTATTTAATTCTAGTTTGTTAATTGAGACATGAAGAGAAGTTGATGTTTTTTATTTGGGTTGTTGTATTGAGGATCTAGTATGTGAGTATGTGTGGTTTATTAATTTTAAGTATTTAGGCTTGTTTTGGAGTTTCGAAAGTATATATATTCTTGGATTTGGAAAGAAATTAGTATTGTTAGAGTTGATTATCTAGTGTCAGGTGTTAACTCCCTAGACCTCCAGGGTCGGGGTGTTACAGTTGTATAAGAGACTAGTTTGAGATTCTGCATACTATAAACATTTGAGGTTTAGATATATGTGGGTTCATAGGAAGTAAAAATTTCAAATGGGAAGTGTAGGAACTTTGGGACTATAAGGATGATCATGTGGATTTTTAAGTTTGAACTTCTGTAAACTTTATGATTGATTTTGATGGGATTTGAGGTTTTAGATTTGGCATATGTTAGGAATTGAATTCTTAACTTTGAGTTTTAGATTCTAAAGATGTATGTGAGTATTAAGCGATGTCAGGCTTAAATAGTTTTTTGATATATATTTATATTTGTGTTTATATGTATATTTTATTAATATATTTTAGAACGTGTCACCAAGTTTAAGCTTTCAGGATGGCGTCCCGTCGTCGAGTTTGAAGCCTTGAAGATTTGAACGAAAACAACAATGATGGGGGTTGCACGTTTAAACAATTTAATTGAATGCATCCTCCCAAATTTGATGGAAGAAGCATTACAAACGCAGTGGAGGATTGGATTCAAGATATTGAAGAAATATTCAATGTTTTGGAGTGTACTGATCAACAAAAGGTTCGGTTCGCAGCTTTTAAACTAACTGGAGAAGAGAAGAGATGGTGGAATTTCAAGCAGAATTTCACCATCTCTGAGGGGACTAGAGTGATTGTTTGGGCTCAATTCAAGCATAATTTCTTTGACCGAGTTTTTCCCTAAAGCGGATAGGGAAGGTAGAGTTCAAGAGTTCACCAACATAGTACAAGGGACCATGACTATGCGCCAGTATGCTGCAAGGTTTGTAGAATTATCACGCTTCGCCGCATACTTGATTCCTGATGAGAAAAAGAAGGCCAGGAAGTTTGAGGAAGGTTTGCACTTCAGAATTTATGAACGAGTGATGGTCCTACAGATTCAGAAATTTTTTAGAGTTAGTGCACAAGGCGATGCTCGTTGAGTAGAATCTCAAAATGGGTGCTGAATTGCAAGAACAGGAGAAGAGAGCTACTCCACAAGGATTCTCTAGTATGGATCAAGGGCATGGAAGAAAAGAAATGAGGGGAGCAGCTCAAGTAGAGACAGATTCAGGGAAATCATACCACTAACTCTTGTAAGTTTTGTAACCACATACACGTTGGGGAGTGCAGAAAGGTAGTGGGGTCATGTTTCAAATGTGATAAGGATGGGCATTTCATTAGAGAATGTCCATTGCTTGCGAAGAACAACAGAAGGCCCAACCCACCTCAAAGCTTTAGGCCAAATAACCAGGGCAACAACCAACGGAGGACTGTGCGGGCATGGTTGTTTGCTTTGACGTTGGGAGAAGCTGTGGACAAGAATGATGTAATCACAGGTATCATCTTTTTGACTTTCCTATTTACCATTTTATGTTAAAAATTTAGGAGTACTTATCTTGTTATCTCTATGGCTATATGACGTAAACACAAGAATTATCCCCATGTTTCTCAATAAGGCTACAGTTTTTTTGACTCGGGGGCTACCCACTCTTTTATTTCAATGGATTATGTCAAGTTTTGCCCCATTGAAGCTGAAAAGATGGATTACAATTTGAGGGTCTCAACCCCAGCAGGAGATATAGTGACCTGCAACAAGATTTTGCTTAAGTGTCCAATAATTATTAGCCGAAGGGAAATGTTAGCTAACCTGATTGTAATACCCAGCTCCTTCTTCTTACGTACGCTTCTCTCTTTCTGACGTATGTTTCGTCTTGATGACGTAAGCAAATCTTGAAGACAGAGATTATGTGATCATCTGCCTTTCTCACTATTGACCGCGAGTCACGTTATGCGTGTCGAACCATGATAGCATGTCTCGAAAGATATCGCGTAACTTGTAGGGCACGCCTAGTGTTTTAAATATGCTGGAAATATTTATAAGGAGTATTTCCATCATTGTTGAATTAATATTTGATCTTAAATACGATAATGATAATATTATTGAAGAGCTCCAAGAATATTATAATTGCCGGAAATCATTTTAATATTATTATTAAAATGATTTCAATTATTTAAGATATTATGATATTTAAATTATGTTGAAAGCTTTTATTAGATAAATGGTTTAACCCTTTTAAATATGTTAAGTGAGACTTCATCACTTTATTAATGATGAAGAAATATTATTTTATAAACTAAAGTTAGTTTAAAATAATATTTACCTTAATTCCTCTAAGTGCTTTTAGTTAAATTAATGTTTTACGCATCTTCAAATCAATGTTTTAATTCTTCGTCGTTAGATCGTTGTATGGATCCCCAGACGAAAGGACTGGGTTAAATACCCAGACCCCTATCTTTTCCCTCTCATTTCCCCGTAACCCTCTCTCTCCTCCCTCTCTCCTTCAGCATACGCAGTACGCAGACCACCCACGCCGAAGCCTTCCAAAGCACAGCCCGGCGCCGCCGTGCGTCGCCAGGCCACACCGCCGACACCACTGGCTTTCTCTCCCTCCGGCGAGCTCAACCATACCAGCCTTCCTCTCCCATGCTCTCCAGTTCTCCATTTAGGAAGCACACAGCCCGAACGGGCTTGGTGCGCATAGCGCCGCCGTGCGCCGCCCAATGGCTCCACCACTCTCACGGCGAGCTCCTCTCCCACTGGCCATCATCCTCCACCGAAGCCAGCTCCCATGAAGCAGTCCTCCCCCTCCTTCCACGGCAAGTACCCGAAATGGGTCTCTAACCCATTTCCCACCGTGCGCCGCCGTACGCGGCCACCCACGACCACCATGCGACTCCATGGACCTCCTCTCCCTTTCCCCCGAGCTCCTCCACGTGACCCATGGCCAGAAACCCCCTCCTCTACCTCACGGCTTCTCCCCCGCTCATGCACGGGTTGCACGCCGTGCACCACCGTGCACCGCCACCCACGGCTGGTAACCACCACCATTAGCCTCCTTAGACCGCCACCAAGCCAACCCGACCTCCCACGGCCCTGATCTGCTACCCACGAGAGCACACTCTCTCTCACTCTCCCACAGCTTCTCCTCCACGGAATGCCCAGATCTGCCACCGTGAGCCACTGTGGCGCCACCTCGACGCCACCACGAGATTCACCGCACCTCCCTTAGCTAAGCCCTAGACCTAAACCATCACTTTATGTGGTGGGTAACCACTGCACGTGATGGACAGTCACTGCGTGTGATTGACCGCCACTGTACATGGCTAGATCCGCCGTGTTATGCCCCTCGCCATCATCACAAGGCCATCACGTACGACTCTCCCGACATCTAGCTATCCAAACACCTAAACAGTCACCGTACGTGTGTTAGCCACCACGTACGACTCTCCCGACATCATCGGCTATGACGGTCAACGAGCAACGCACGGGTTATCCCGTCGATGGTATAACCCTCTATCCCTCGTAATTATGTTAGATATTGACTAGTTGACTAGGTTGTGGACTGTGCGGTTAGTATTTGTGGAGTTGTGGCATTGTAATGAAGTGTTGGGCATTCTGTGTAGTGAAGTGTGGGGCTTATCTGTGTTGTATTGAGGTGCATTGTGCCGTGTAGTGTACTGTGATGTGTTGGGTGTAGATAGGAAGTGTTGTGGACTGTGCCATGTAGTGTGGTTGGGGAATATGTGCTGTAATGGTGGCACGGTGTATGTGGAATGGATACAATGCACACTGAGTGTACTCTGTGTACATGTGGCGTGTTGTATATGTAGGGAGTACAAATGGAATGTACTCCATGGGATGGTGAGATGCACCATATGGCGGGTACGCCATAATAGTGACATGTCGTGATATGTATGAAGGGAGTATACAATGGGTGTACTCTGTGTGGGAAATAGTATATGTGAGGAGTACAAGTGGAGTAATGCACCATGTGGCGGATATGCCATAATGATCATGTGACATGTGGAATGGGAATAGTATGCGCTGTATGTACTTTATGTGTGGCGTAATGTGAGGCAAGGAGAGTATATGTAAAATATACCCTCCTGGCGTATTGTGGAACGGGATAAGTACAAGTGGAGTGTACTCAGTGGCGTAGTGCGTATAAGAGGAGTACATGTGGAATGTACTCCATGTGGTGGACGATGCACCATATGGCGTGTGTGCCATAATGGTGATGTGACGTGTTGTATATGTGGGGAGTACATGTGGGATGTACTCCATGAGATGGTGAGATGCACCATATGGCATATATGCCATAGTGGTGATGTGACGTAACATGCATGGAGTATATACAAAGTGTATTCTATGTAGCGGAGCGACGTACCATATGGCTAGTATGCCATAGTGGTGATGTGTCGTAGTATGTATGAAGGGAGTATATGAGGAGTGTACTCCATATGATATGGTGATGCACCATATGGCAGGTATGCCATAGTGGTGATGTGATATGTATGTGAGGAGTACATGTGGAATGTACTCTATGTGGTGGAGTGATATACCATATGGCAAGGATGCCATAATGGAGATGTGTCGTAGTGTATGAAGGGAGTACATGGGGAGTGTACTCCATGTGATATAGTGATATACCATATGGCGTGTATGTCATAGTGGTGATGAAGTGTATGTAGAGGGAGTACGAGTAGAACGTACCCCATGTGATGGAGTGGTGTACCATATGGCAGGTATGCCATAGTAGTGATGTGGTGTGTATGAAGGGAGTATACGTGGAGTGTACTCCATGTAGCAGCGACACTCTGTGTGGCGTGTCGTAGAGATAAGGATGGTTATGTAATTGTTGGGCGTAGAACGTGATGGATAGTGTCGGGAACTGTGGAACAGTGTCCCGAAGTAATTATGGCGTAACATGTAGTCTGAGGTGACATGTGTCACTGTGATGGACTTATGGGCAGGAGTATGCGTGAAGTATCAGAGCAAGTATAAAGTGTGCAGCAGAAGCATGACTGAAGAATGTCACAAAGTGACATTTACTACTGACAGTCGTGCTTGTGATGGGTGAAGTAGTGGAATAAGTGTAAGAGTACGCAGTGGAAGCATGATTGGGGAACGTCACGAAGTGACGTGGTTATTGGAAGTCATGCTTATGATGGATGAAGTGTTAAAGTGTAGGAATGGCGTAACGGGAACGTGATGAGATGTCACGATGTGACGGGAGTACGTGAGGAACCGTACTCGCGATAAGTCAGGAGTTGATGTAGTAGAATATTAGGTAACACGACAAGGTCACAGTATAGCTCTGGAGCAATCTCGGGCTATATAACATGACATGAAATGTAGTTATGAATAGAGTCTTGTCGTGTTAAGTGTTGGGATGAACTGTCAAAAGGGACGGGTAACGTGAAGGGCCATGCTAGCCGGGTTAAGAGAAGATTGGTATTGGAGTATGGCCCTTGTCCCTACGAGCCAGTGATCAACGTGTTATATACGTTGATCTTAGGTGATAAAGGGGTAAGGTACCTGTGTAACATGGTGAGAGACACGTACCGGACGGATTCACCATATGTAATGGGTAATCTGTCATGAGCATAGTTGCACGGTACTTAAGCCCCAGAGTTGGCTTAGAGCCATGTGTCTTGTATGGATGGGAATGAGGATTTAGTGTGGGCCAAGATGCATGAAGGTAGTGACGGATGTGTCGTTAGGATTGAGATGTGTGATTTCATCGATCGGAATCATGCATCGAATGTGGTTGTAGGAAGAGTAAGACGAATGTCCTAGTGTCTTAATCCTAAGGTGAATAAGGGGTTCACTTTAGTGGATGAGCACTTGAGACAAGACTGTGAGTTGGAAGTTGTGGTGACCGTAAGTGGTCCTCGAAGGGTTTAACATAGTGAAGGGCACGTAAGTGCACGGGATAGAAGGAGAGTGTTCTAAGTATAGCGTAGTTCTATTTACAGTTTAAGTTACTTATGCATTAGATAGAGAATGATGCTAAGGTTATGTGTATGCATGTAGGTTGCCATCTGACAAGCACGTGAATGGACTGAATGACATGCAAGTAGCATGGAGTCTAGGTAAGTGTTACGTTCATACTCTTCTAGAGTTATCAAAGATACAAGAAACGCTTTTCCTTTAAAATGCTCACGAAAAGACTAAAGACGTTTTAAGAAAGAAAATGCTAAATGTTCAAAAGTATAAGTATGTACGGCCCCTCATTGGCAGCCCCTTTTTACACACCTCAAAGTATTAATTGTACGCATGTGAATGGATGACTATACGCTGTATCTATTGTATGTATTTTCTAAGAAAAAATCCATAAACTGATGAAGATGCATGAAAGGCATGAAAGCAGATGCTTTTGTGAATCCTACGAACCGACGCTCTCATGTGCACCACGAGGTGATACTCGTGGATGCCGTGATTGACGACGTTCAAGGTGACGCTTATAGGATGCCACGGAAGCTGACGCTTAAGCCCATGTATGTTCTTTGTTAAAGAGAGGATAGAGCTGAAATGAAATTGAAAAAAAAAAGAAAACGGAAAGACCATTTTCGGGCTTATGCCCCAAACGATATTTTCTCACGAAAAGAAATGTTTTCTCATGAAAAGAAAGGACTGTTAAATGAAAGAACGAATTGAATGAAAGCTTCAGCTCCTTCGAGCTGACATGAACGAACGAATGAAAAGAAAGAAAGAAAGAAATGAAAGCATGAATGTATGAAGACATGTAACGGCCACATAACATGAATGAAAGGGTACCGATGAATAGGCAGAATGCAATGTCGGGTAAATAGCGCTGGAAGTGCACCCAGTGCTGCCACGGTGGAATCCGGGTCCAAAGGAAGACCGCTAACCCCAAACACACGGGGCGTAATTGTGTGTACTGGCCTATGAAAGCGATAAGAAAGAATGGATGTACGCACGCACGCACGAACGCACGAATGCACATGTATGCACAAGAGCACAAGAGCACGGGCTCTTTAAGAAATGAAGGCACTGACGGGGGAAACGTTTTACGACGAGAAAGCCTTTTTTTAAAGTAAAACCCCGTACAGCGACTCTTGACGAAATGAAGGCACTGACGGGGGACACTTTTTAAATAAAGAAAAGCCTTTCGAAAGAAAAGCCCCATCCAGTGAAGTTTTCAAACGAACGCACACAAGACACGTAGGCACGCACGTAATAGTATGTACGAATGATGAATGTATGAATGAAAACCTATGTTGTTATATTTTAACCGTATGAAGTAATGCTTACGAGTTTTCGACTCATTTTAGTTTTTATGCATGTCCCTCCCCCTCACAGGAACTGCACAATCAGGATGGACACAGCCCATTGGGAAGAGCACGGAAGTCTAGGTACGAGTTTTAAACGTACGAGGCCTTTTTATTATAAGATTTATGTTTTCTGCTGTAAGATCAAATCACATTTTATTTATAAACGTAGAGTCTCGCACCCTGGGGATGCAAGTGAAAAGTTTTAAACAGGACGGTAATTCCCGTCGTCCTTTTTTATAAAAATATTTTAGAAAAAATCCCACCACAAGGACGGGCGTTACACTGATAGTCTTTCCTATGATTGGGTTTGATGTGATATTGAGAATGGATTGGTTAGCTTTCAGTTATGCCAGTATTGACTATTTTGAAAAGAGGTGGTGTTTAGATTTTCGGAGGGATAGGAACTTCGGTTTATGGGTTCCAGAGTATGTACCCTTCCATCAGTTATTTCTACTTTTCAGGTTTGCAAGTTAATATGTGATGGGTGTTAGGGGTACTTGGTTTTCATGGTGGATGAACCAAAGGAGGAATTGGAGTTAGAAGAGATTCCTATTGTCAGAGAATATCCGGGGGTTTTTCTTGAAGATTTGTCTAGTTTGCCACCGAAGCGGGAAGTAGAATTTGCCATTGAACTAGCCCCGGGCACGACACCTCTTTCCAAAGCCCCTTATCGAATGGTACCATAAGAGTTAGCCGAACTCAAAGTACAATTGCAAGATTTATTAGACAAAGGTTTATCAGACCCAGTGTGTCACCTTGGGGAGCTCCAGTTTTGTTTGTGAAAAAGAAGGATGGGGCAATGAGAATGTGTATAGACTACATAGAACTAAACTATGACCATAAAGAATAAATATTCGTTGCCCCGCATAGAAGATTTATTTGATCAGTTGCAAGGTGCTTAGGTATTCTCCAAGATTGATCTCAGATCGGGGTATCATCAATTGAAGATCAAGGCGAAGGATGTGCCTAAGACAGCTTCTAGGACCAGGTACGACCATTATAAATTCTTGGTCATACCTTTTGGCCAAACCAATGCCCTAGTGGTATTTATGGATTGGATGAATTGGGTATTTCATGAATTCATGGAAAAATTTGTAGTGGTGTTTATTGATGACATATTAATTTATTCCAAGAACGAAGCTGAACATGAAGAGTATTTGAGACAAGTACTTGGGACTCTCAGGGATAAGAGATTATTTGCTACATTGAAGAAGAGTGAGATTTGGCTCGAGTCTATTTAAATTTTGGGACTTGTAGTCTCAGAAGATGGTATTTTAGTAGACCCTAGGAAAGTTGAAGGAATAGTTAACTGGACCCAACCAACCAATGGGCATGAAGTTAGGAGTTTCTTTGGCTTGTTATTACCATCCGTTTATAGACAATTTCTCAAAAATTGCTATTCCCCTTGCCACCCTTACAACGAAGAACAATAAGTATGAATGGACTGAAAAATGTGAGGAAAGCTTCCAGGAATTGAAGAAGAGATTGGGGACAGCTCTAGTTTTGACAGTCGCTAGCGAAAGAGGAGGATTTGTGGTTTACAGTGACACTTCACGATTGGGTACGGGGTGTGTATTGATGCAGCATGGGAAAGTAATAGCATATGTGTCTCGACAATTGAAGACATATGAGCAAAATTACTCCACACATGATTTGGAGTTAGCCGCTGTTGTCTTTGCACTTAAAATCTAGAGGCATTATTTATATGGTGAAGGTGCAAAATCTACACGGATCACAAGAGTTTGAAGTACTTCTTCACTCAGAAGGAACTGAATATGAGGCAGAGGAGATGGTCTGAACTAGTCAAGGATTACGACTGCAACATTAACTAGAACAACAGTTGCAACTCTTACCACTCAGCCCCACATAATAATGGACTTAGAAAGAGCTGCTATTGAGGTTGTTACTGGTGACCAGCAAGCATTGGTAGCCAGTTTAATAGTCCAACTAGCTTTGATAGACAGAATTAAGCTTGCCCAAAAAGAAGATTCTTTGTTAGCGAAATTAATAGAAGAAGTAGAAAAAGGGAATAAATTTGAGTTCAACATTTCAAAAGATGGAGTTTTAAGGGTCAAAAATAGGTTTTGTGTGCCGGACAATAATGAAATAAAAAGACTCATCCTTGAAAAAGCGCACTGCTCCCCTTACACAGTTCACCCAAGTAGTACAAAAATGTATCAGAATTTGAAGGAGTCTTTTTGGTGGAATGGCATGAAGAGGGAGATTGCCAAATTTGTGCCACAGTGCCTAACTTGCCAACAAGTGAAAATAGAACATCAGAGACCAGCAGGGTTATTGCAACCACTTCAAATTCCAAAATGTAAGTGGGAGCATATTTTTATGGATTTTGTTATAGGCCTACCACGGGCACTGACTGGACAGGATGCAATAGGGTGATAGTGGACCGTTGGACGAAGACCACTCACTTTGTACCCATGAAAGTTTCTTATAAGCTAGAGAAACTAGCTGAACAGTACATACAGGAGATAGTGAGGTTGCATGGGGTACCCGTGTCCATTGTGTTGGATAGGGATCCTCATTTCATTTCAAAATTTTGGCGAAACTTATAGGAGGCTATGGGTACTAAGTAAATTTCAGCACTGCATTTCACCCACATACGTATGGTTAGTCGGAAAGGACCCTTCAAATTTTGGAAGACATGTTGAGGGCATGTATGTTGGATTTCAAGGAACTTGGATACGACATTTGCCTTTGATCGAATTTGCTTATAATAATAGTTACCAATCTAGCATTGAGATGGCAACTTATGATACACTTTACGGTAGGAAGTGTAGATCTCTTTTGTATTGGGATGAGGTGGGGGAAAGACAAATTTTGGGTCTAGAAATCATATAAAACACAACAGAGAAGATAGAGAACATTCGTGCCAGAATGAGAGCAGGTCAGAGTCGACAAAAAAGCTATACAGATAATCGTCATCGCAAATTAGAGTTTGAGGTCGGGAATAAGATATTCTTGAGGATTTTGCTGATGAAAGGGGTCCTGAGGTTTGGAAAGAAGGGCAAGTTGAGCCCTAGATTTGTCGAACCTTTTGAGATTCTTGATTAGATTGGCCCATTTACTTACAAGGTAGCCATACCACCAGCACTCTCAGGGGTACACGATGTATTTCATATGTCTATGCTGAGGAAGTATATACCCGACCCCACCCACGTTATTGATTACGAATCTCTTCAATTTCAGAAAATTTTGACATATACAGAAGAGCCGATGCAGATTATAGAGAGAAAATAATAAGTGTTATGGAATCGGACTATCTCATTGGTCAAAGTGGTATGGAATAATCATACTATCAGTGAAGCTTCTTGGGAATTAGAAGAAGAAATGCAAGTCAAGTACCCACTGTTGTTTGACAGTGATCTTGATATCTTGTGACAAATTCCAAGGAAGGAATTTTTATAAGGGGGAGGATGTAACACTCGAGCCCAAAGCCCAAGTCTAGATGCAAGCCCATCTCGGAAGACCCTAGCATAGACAACGTCATTTTTGGTGAGTCTCCTTCTTCCCTTTTTGATTTTTCGGCAACTTTAATAGCTGGCATCCCGTGACTGAAAAATTTTCCCAGAAATATGTATTTGCAGTGATTTTTAGGCTTTTACTGGCGATTTATTGTCACAACGAAAAATCATTTTTCTTGTAGTGCATTCAACAAACTTTGTATAGTAATTTAGTTAAATGGCTTTGCATTGTTCTAGTGGACATAGCTTGGGAAATTGTTTTCCGTTGTTGTACATTGTGGTGGACATAATTTTTCCATATTTTGTTTTCTAGGTTGTTGGATTCAAGCATGAAGCTAATTTTATACATATTTTGATACATTGTGTTTGAAAATGAAGTTAATTTAAGTTGCTAGATATGTTTGATATATTGTTGAAAATTATGAAAATAAAAATAAAAAATATTTAAATAACATATAGTGAATAAAAAATAATAACAATTTACAATTATAGATAGCGAGATAGCTAATCTAACATGGGGTTCAAGTTTTGAGTAAATAGTCAAAAGCCAAAAAGTTGGATATCAGCCAAATTTTAACTAAAATTTTGCCTAAACCAATACTAATGCTCTTATGCCAAATAAATAGAGCACTTTTAGCTCATAGGCATTTAGTATTTATAGTGCATAATTTAATTGTGACCTTATTTTGACATGTTAGCTATTTTGCATAAAAATGTAAAGAAAAATGTAAAATGGTTCTTTGAGTGGTTGCATATCCTTGCCTATATCTTATTATTGCTTGCAAGTAGCAAAATTGTATATTTGGTTATGTGTTGCACGCCTCTTAATATGGGAAAATACTATACCCACCGATGATTTCTCCCGATAATTTCTACCGATTTTATTTTTTGTTTTTAATTTTTTTACATGATAAATAAGTAAGAAAGTGTTTTTAAATAAGTTTTAAATGCTTTATTTTTTCAAAATTGATTAAAATGATTTAAAAAATCCATAAAATAAAATACACAACATTAAAAAAGTGTAAAATACAATTAATCGGTCATAGAGCCTCTTGGTGGCATTGACACTGCCCCTAAATATGATGTGATTTGTTGAAGTGACCTGATCACGTGCAAGCTCTTGCATTGGTGTGGCTCTCTCAGTAGTCCAAATTACTGACGGCTTTGTTCTTGATTTGGACTTTCAAGCAAGAGAAGTACTATTAGGTATAAAGGAGATTCTATAAATGGAGAAAGCTAAAGGCAACCGTGTAACATCTGGACATAATATTGGTATAGTTGGACTTTATTTTTTTTATTTTTATTTTTTTTAACTGGATTGTTTATTTAAGTTCTTAATTTACGATTTTGAGTAGCGTTTTTATTTTCTTTTAATTTGAAGTTCTTGGCCGTTTATTTTATTTTTTTTTTCCCGCATGTTTCATTTTTTTTTAATTCTTTCTCTTTCCGTCTATTTTAATTTTTTTCGCACGGCTTATTTTGTTTTCCATCGCACAGCATGCATACGCGCACGTTTTCGTTCACGGCATGCTTGCACACACACGTCCCTCATGCGCGTTCCGTATCCGTTGGATTTTCGTCTAGGGTTTTCTTTTCATGATTCAATCGTCTATTTATATGCTTACGAAGAAAGCTCGCGCCGCTGCCTTCCCACGCGAAACCATAAGCCAGACCACCGTGAACCACTCTCTCGGCCAAGCCTTCCCACGCTGCAACCGCACGACTGGCCCCTCACACGACGGAAAACACTAGCCTGAGGTAGGACCAACCACAGCAAGTCTCCACCGGCAGCCTCACGTCGCGCATCTGAACCCCGAAGGAAGCCAGGACTGCTCTGTTTTTGGCATCAAGAAACAGAGTACTTCCTTGCCAGACCCTCCTTCCCAGGCACGCGTTCAGCCACTGTCCTCGACGGAAACAGCCATAACCTGGTCTTGCTAGCTACGCCCTGCACCACCTTGCTGCGCTGCCGCTGACTCAAACCACCACCCTCTCTCTCGGTAACACCTCCATGCACACGCCGTGTACCATCTCTATTGCATGAATTTTGTCCCTCTCTCTCTCACCGTGTTTCTCTCTCTCTCAGTGCCTCACCACCGTGACCTTCTTCGCCGCGTCGCGCACAGCTCCTCCCTTGGCGGTGAGTGCCTCGCGCCCCTGTCCTTACGGTGTTTGCACCGAGTCTACGTGATTTCACAGTTGCAGTTTCCGTAACTTACATTTTTGCATGGTATTTGAAATTGAATTACGGTTTTACCCTTAGTTTTAGAGTGTGTTCAAGTTGTTATGTTTGGTCTGTTTTTATGTGGTTTTTACGGGTGGTACAAGAAAAGTTTGCATACAATAAATAGGATTTTCAAACTGTACTTTGATAGTAAATTATTTTAGTAATTATGAAATTTTATTTTAAACTTTTAAATTACGATTAAAGCTTTTTGTTTATTATTAATTAACGAAATTGTCACTTGTACGTACCTTAAATCGTTTAAGTATTTTAGCATGTTATTAAGTAAATGTTTATTTTAAGAGTAAACGGTGTTTTATTTTTAGATAATGGTGGTATTATAGGAATTTTTAGAATTCTAGGTTTTGAGGATTTAAATAGGTTCTTAGGTTCAAATACGAAATACGTGATTGATTGAGAATTTACGGGAATTACTTGATTATTTTATAGGTGACGATTAATTATTGTTCGACGTTTTGAGGAATTTCGAAAAAGCTAAGAAGTTCAGGTAAGCGGGGTTCCTATGCTAGACTTTGCATTAAATAAAATGAACTGAGGTCCTTTTTGGAAAATGTGCATGTTCTGCTATGAAAAGAAATTTGAAAACAACCTCAGATATTTGTTCTGCATTACTCATGAGATTATGTTTAAGAATAACGTATTTTCTGTCATGACTGGTGTAGACATGAGCTTATTTTTGACATTTTGTTTCTGAACTTTGAAAATGAGAGCGAATATGAAATTTGTGCATAAATTATGTTGTGATATGATTTTGTCCTGTTCCGAAGATTTTTGTTTAGTACACTGTTTGGAAAAGACGTTATTTCTGAAAACCTTTGGCATGACTCTCTGATTCTGAATTTGATTCTGTTTCTGTTCTATTCAGTTACGGTCCTGCCACGGGTGATAATAGTGGCATACGGCCCAACCACGGGTAATAATAGTGGATACGGCCCAACCACGGGTTATAATAGTGGATACGGCCCAACCACAGGTTATAATAGTGGATACGGCCCAACCACGGGTAATAATAGTGGATACGGCCCTGCCACGGGTTATAGTAGTGGTCTCTGTTTTGAGTGCACACCTTGGTGACAGAGTGTTTTATGTTCTGCTCGGCTATCCGCAGATGCACAACCCTACCACGGGGGTTATACATGGCCTCTGTTCTGATATGATGTTTTGATGATGACGATGATCATTTATGCTATGCCAAAGAATATTTTGAATGAAATTACTTCTAAATCTTCGCTCTGATATTTTAATAACATGTTCTGCTTCCGCACTCTGAAAATGAAAATGTTTTGTTCTGCATTCTGATTTCTGTAAATGCTCATGTTTATACACTAGTATATGTTCTCTGCTTACTGAGTTGTTGATAACTCACCCCCTTATCTCCATAATATTTTAGATGACATTGATGGTTCGGCTGAGGATCAGTATTAAAGTCTATGGAGAATATTAGCATTGATTTGTTGTTGGGTATCTCCTGATATTAGTGTTGGTGTTAGAGGTTATTTATCTTTCTTAAGTTTGCTTCAATGGATTTAGACGGTTTATGGAGACTATGTTAATGTTTTATTATTTCTAGTTGTTATTTGAGATATGAAGAAGAGTTGATTTTATTTGGGTTGTTGGATTGAATATTGGATAAATGAGTTTATTTGATTTATTTAATTGAAGTATTTACGTTCGATTTGAGGTTTGGTAAAATGGATATATTCTTGAATTTGGAAGTACTCTAGCCTTGTTAGAGTTGTTTTTCAGGTGTTATGAGTTAACTCTCCAGACCCTCGGGGTCGGGGCGTTACAAACCGCCCTGTGCAACCTTGGTGCAATCATGGACTACGTCAGTTTAATGAAACGATCGCGTTTCATGAATGAAGAAGTAGTGTTTGTTTTCATTTTGGGCGGGGAGATTAAACATGCCGTTTAGGGAATATTTCAATCCCCATTTTCGCCCCGTCCTCCTTCAACCTCTTTCTGTCAAAGTGAACTTTAACCGATTACCTCCCTTCTCCTTTGACTGTACATAGCGTTTCCATCAAAGGTGGGAGTAATATCAATGGAAATTTTCACTCGCCGAGGGTGCAAAGGCTGAACCCCACAAACCTGTATCAGTCGAACAAAATGAGTATGGGACGGAGCCAACCGCGATATTCTCTACTCTGTGTTTGACTTATACATCTTATTGAAAATTTTCCTTTTCTAATTTTTTTTCGTAGAGCTTTGTATCAATAATCGTGGTAATAACTTGTGAATCAATTTCATTTTCATTTATTTATGATATGCCAATTGAATGATTTTAGTTTTTTTCTTTCCCGATTTGTCTCATATATTTTTGTACAAAAGATGCCACTCCCCAATCATAAAAAGCTATAGTCCTGAGTCAATTGCGCATCCCATTTTAGAAGAATCCTATATTCTTAGGCGAGATTTTGTATATTTATATTTTTCAAATCTGCTTTTCACTTGGAATCTGCAAACTTCATCATTGAGTGAGTTTTTTATTTTCTTGAAGGGATGTTTCCAGGGATGAGGACGATATCTGGGAAGTTTGTCTCGAAGGTCGATAAGTTGATGAAAAGACTTGACTGTCGTGTTGTTGGTCCAGGCCTTGGAGTTGGAACTTGGAAGGGACCCGTTTCTTCTGGTGTGTTTTTATTGAGTCTATGTGGTTTATTGAGTGATTAAGCTCCCTTGAAAAGTATGTGCTTTGGCAAGATTTCTTGATGAAAGAAACATTTGCAGATGGTTTATAGTCGAAATGCTGCGGTCATATGGATTTCGAAATGGGTTTGGGTTTGTGCGTTTCTCTCTTCTAAGAGCATTGGCAATGGGCTAGCCATTTGCCAATGCAAGTCTAAATTAGAAGTAAAAATGAGAAAAAACGTCTGCATTGGCCTAGCTAAATTGATGAAGTTTAACATTTATGCTACAGTATATGTTACCTCCTCTCTATATCTGGCAAGTTACTATTCATGAACTAAATTATTATTTTATCATTTCTCTACTTCCCGTTGATTCTTTCGCTCGGTTTTTCTTTGTCTTCATCCCCAAAACCCTCCATTTCATCTTTTTTTCATTTCTTTCTCCCGAAACTCCCTTATCTTCTTCGTTTTCTTTTTCTCCCGAAGCTTCTTCTCTTCTTCATCCGTTTCTTCTTTTCTTCATTTCTTTCTCCTGAAACTCCCTTATCTTCTTCGTTTTCTTTTTCTCCCGAAGCTTATTCTCTTCTTCGCTCGTTTCTTCTTTTCTTCGCCCTTTTCTTCTTCAACCCGCAAGCCATAATCTTCTAGCCCCATTCTTGCCGAGATGTCGCTCTTCCTCAGCCCGCAAGCGTCCCCTTCTCTCCAGCGGTTGCCGTCGTCTTCGTTCTCTACAAACGTAAGTTTCTCTTCCTCGCTCTTCTCTCCCTCTTCTTTGTGTATTCTCTGTGCCATCTCCTCTCTCCCTCTTCCTCGATTCTCACTTTATCTTCTTCGAGTGATTAAATCACCTCCTATTTTGCGTTGCAAGGAGAAATAATTGTTGAATCGGCTTCATTCCACGAATCGTCTAGAAGGTTCTTCAATTTCCTCCATGAATCAGCTTGGCTCTATCCTATAAAGCATCTGCCACTACAAATTTGCCACTACCGTTGTGCGATTTGGGTAAATACTTTGCTATTTTTTTTCTTTTTGAGGATGAAATGGTATGGTGTATTTATGGTGTATTAAATTTGCCACACACTGCTTGGTATTTTATTGGGACACTATTGATATTTCATTTAGTTCGCTGTTTCTATTTTCTCCTTTTTAGGGACTACCGAATATATAAAGCATGACTTCATTGTGTTGATGGCATGTCATATACTTGTATATGTACGTTAGGCTTATCTAAACTCAATGCTCTTTTTTGTCATGCACGAACCCTTTGTAATCTTATAAATGTTGGCCTAACCTCATATGTTGATGCTTTTTGTGCTTGATGCTTTTTGTGCTTAATTTCTGTTGGGAATCCAGATTGAGTTAAAATAATGTTGTTATATACTCAAATCCATCTCTTCCCGTGTCAAATTTGTGGCATTTTCATGATGAGATAAGAGGCACACACACACACACATATGTATATAGAAAGAATAACATATATATTTCTTCCAGCTTCTTTGACACAAGCAATCTAGTAATTAGCCCGGCAAGCATCCCCTGTCTGAACTGCCATTACTAAATAGCTCAGCAAATGGTGTGAGTTTTCCCTTTAACATGTGCACAATGGCTTGCATCTACCTTTCACTAGTACAGAGAAATGGAATACTATTTTGTTGGGAATTAGTAAACAAATCAGTCATGAGGAATTTAATAATGTGGTTCAACTTGAGATAAGGGAATTGACTTTGTTGGGTTTGTTCTAATTGTGAATGATTGGTGTCTGTTTGGTGTATAATATGCTGCCATTTATATTGGATAGTCTTTAATATTAGCCAACCATTAAACAATACCTCAAATTCAAACTAGAGATAACCGTGAGCTAAGAATGTGATAGAACTAGAACTGGAGATGACCATTGCTAGTAATGCTCCTTTATAATTTTAATTGATCTTGTTTTGATCTTGTTGCCACAAAGTCTTTTATATATTTGTTTATTTTACTAGCTGAAGTGGCTGTTTTCTGTTCAGCCATGTTGAGTATTTGATTTCTGAGTTTGAATAATTGTTATTGGTATTTGTTCACATTTAGTGGACTGTTTTGTAATTATTAGACTATTTTTATGGATTAGTGGACTGTTTTTGTAATTTTAGTGAACTGTTTTGTAATTATTGAACTGTTTTGATGGATTAGTGGACTCTTCCCATGCAGCAGCAGTATTTTGGCCATATTCAACTCAAGATTTTTGAGGAATGGAGATCCCATTCCGGAGGTACATCTACATCTCCTTCGACACCTTATGGAGATGTATAAAGTCTAATGTTGTTAGTGAATAATTTTTTTGAAATTTTTGTGGCTGCCCAGCCACATGTGGGCTGGATAAACATGTGGCTGGGTAGCAACTAAATTAATGGACTGTTAGTGATCTGATATGGGATAATTAGTGAACTGTTTTGGCTACTTCTAATCTGATATGGAGTAATTAGTGGACTGTATTGGCTACTGTGATATGATATGGAGTAATTAGTGGAATGTATATGTACTTGTGATCTGATATGGAGTAATTAGTTGACTGTATTGGCTATTTGTGTTATGTATTAGGATGAATTGTGGACTGTATTGGGTATTTGTGATCTGTTTTGGATCATTTATGGATTGTTTTAGCAATTTGTGAATTGTTTTGAGGTATTTAGTGGATTGCTTTGGCAATTTGTGGACTGCTTTGGCTATTTGTGAACTGTTTTTAGGATAATTTGTGGACTATTTTAGCTCATTTGTGGATTGTATTGGGATAATTTGTGGACTGTATTGGGTATTTTTGATCTGTTTTGGTTAATTTATGGACTGTTTTACCGATTGTTGAACTGTTTTGAGGTATTTAGTGGACTGTATTGGGTATTTGTGGACTGTTTTGGGTATTTGTGATCTGTTTTGGATAATTTATGGACTATTTTAACAATTTGTGAACTGTTTTGAGGTAATTAATGGACTGCTTTGGCAATTTGTGGACTGTTTTGAAATTTTCTGGACTGTTTTGGGGTAATTAATGGATTGTTTTGACAATTTGTAAACTGTTTTGGGATAATTTGGGGACTGTTTTGTCAATTTGTGGACTATTTTAAAGTAATTAATGGACTGTTTTAGAAATTTGGCATTTATGTTTTGGGTAATTAATGCATTGTTCTTGGCAATTTGTGATCTATTTTGGGACTTCTGGATTGTAATCACAAAAGAATATTTGTGATTTATAACTATGGATGTAAATGAAAAAATTAGGTTGAGAGAAAAAATAATTAAAAAATAATAATTTTATTTATTAATAAAGTTATTAATTAATATATTAACTATATTTGTAAAATAAAAAATATATATATATTATTAAAATATATAATATTTTATTATTATTTAAACTTTAGGATAGCGAGTCCAATGTGGACTAATCTAGCTACAAATCTATATTATAGCCAAAATTTAACATTCTAGCTAAATTTTAGACTAGCCAAATAGCCATTGCCAAGTGCTCTAAGATGTTTCTTCGCACTTTTCAATCCTTCTTGATTTTTATTTTTTTAAAATTCTATCAGATGATGACATGGTCACCCGATTATCCGACGGTTGTGCATAGTCGATTGCATGTAAAAGAACTCTTTATAAAAACTAAAATTAATATAACTGATATGTATAAATATTTGTTTGAAAGATTTACAATCTAATATAACACAATTAATCACGTCAGCTTGTTTTGTGAGATATCTTTCTAATCCTAAACTTTTTTCTTGCAAACAACGACATTATACCAATTATATATATATATATATATATATATAACTTTTTACACACAAATATCACATGTTTTTATTTTAGTTAGATTTTAAACAATAAAAGATTTCAATTTGCGCCCCCAAAATACTTATATTTTTCATACATCTTTTCTGGCGGTTAAGCTGAACTATTTAGAGTATCTAAATCTAACTCAATATATACCACAAGTGACTCATCATGGGATCTTAACACAGATAAGATTATATGAAATAAAATGATAAATTTGTAAATAGTAATGAAATGTTTTGAGTTAAGATTTTTATAGAATATTGAACAAATAGAGATAAAAAATTGAATAAAAAATTTATAAAGATAAAAGAGAGTTAGAATATAATTTTTATTTTGAGATTTAAAAAAATTGAATTATTTTTTGTGAGGAAGTTTGAAAAGTTGTAATAATTAAATAAAAAAATTGAAAACTTAAAAAATTAAAAATTTGTATTTGAATATTAAGATGAAATGTGACGATATCGAATGAGATGAAATAAAATAATTTCAAAGGTTTGTGAAACTAAATCAGACGTAAATCTCCGCAATTCTAAACCTATAGTCTCTTTTATAGCTTATTCAGGCCGAGTACCAACTCAATCTATACAACTTGGCGTCTCCAAAAACACTTTTGGCTAACAAATTCGTTCACACCAATACAATCACCACATGAGACGAAAAATGCTTATTTATTATAAGAGAAAGTATCTTAGAAGCTTAAAGGATTTCCTCATCGTTTTATCTGATCATTCTCTGATGAATATAATGAAAATCAGTTATTGTGGCCTCTCTCTCAACCTAAGAGAAAGTATCTAACATGCTAAACCCGCTGATGTTCAGCATTGCATAACCTTTATGGTTACATGAGTTTTCCGTGTGAAATGCGTTCGATTCATGTGATGTCTACGGGCCTATTAAAAAAGGTTTTCTTAAAACAAAACTTACAAATTGAGATAAATAAATATAATAGATTAAATCTATTTTACAATAAAAAAAAGTTTTACGCTTCCATAACAAGAGACATGAATTTCAAAAGTAGAGTTTTTTTTTTTTTTTGTAAGAGTAATATTAGATATAGTTGTAGGATGTGTAATTTCCATGCACTTCATTTAAAAAAGAGTGTGATTTATTATTAAAAATTTAATTTTTTATATAAACCCAAATTTACCAACTTTTTTAAATTAGAGAAGTATTTAGACTGTAAGTATCATTTCTCTTTTAGAACTCTTCTCTAAACTAAACATTTCTCTTAAAGAAACACTCCCACCAAATTGTACTTTTATTTTTTTTAATCTTTTTATTTAATGGTTTAATAAATGTTTTTGAATAAGTTTGTATTTCTCTCAAAGAAACACTAGTACTCCCACCAAATTGTACTTTTAATTTTTTTTTAATCTTTTTACTTAATGGTTTAATAAATGTTTTTGAATAAGTTTGTAAATTTTATTTTATTTTTTAAAAATATTTAAAGTGATTGAAAAAATGTTATTAAAAAAATGATTTATAATGTTGGAAACCCGAACTTTCGGTGGGAGTAGCACAATTCTTTCTTTTATACTTTTAGGTAATGATATTCTTATTATCTTATTTGTTATTGTTTTATTATCTAAATCTTTTTTATTTTTTTAACTTTTTGAATATGGATTAAAATTTTAGAGTATGACATTCTTGCATAGGGTGCGGCTACTATGCCGTCCCATTTTGACCGCTAGGCGTACTGTTTAGTGTAATTTTTTTTTTTATATTTTTTTAATACATTTAAATATTTTTCTTTTAAAAAAATATACTAATATATTTAAAATCATTTCTTTAATTACTAAATTAAAAAAAAAAAAAGACCAGCGGTCAAATAGAGTGAACAAAGTGAAAAAGCAAAATAGTATTTCTCTTCTTGCATAATGTGACTACATTCCTCCTCTTATATTTTTAAATAATAATATTTTATTTAATTTTTAATTCATCGGATCTCAATTCACCGTATAATCAAACGTTAACCATCGATCCCAGATGGGCAGATGGGGATACGTAGTATTTGACTCACAGCTGCGGCATTATTGCATAATGCTGTCCATCTAAGTCGCATTTGACTAACAGCTAGCTGCGGCATTTACAACGCTCATGATGATAACTAGTCAAGTCTACCCGCCTCTGTCTACTTCAGTAACTATAGTTATCTGCCTATTGGAAGCTTTCAATGATCTGGAACCTTTTTCTCAGTAAAGCAAGAGAAGCAATCTGCAACATGCGATCTACCCATAATAATTAAGCAAGTAAGTCCATTTCCTTTCGCTTATTAAAACACACTAACAGCAAGTCCATTTTAATTAACCTTTCTTCCTTCTGGCCGGCCGGCCTGCTTTCTTTTGTGATTTTTCTTCCTCTAACATATTAAAACATTTGGCCATTAATTTTTTTATGTTCTGCAAAGCCTAATGAAAGAAAAAAGGTTGACATTGCTTAGCATCTCTACTTTTTCATATTCAGTATTACTTTAATTAGGGTGGAATAATTTTCAAATGGTTCTATTCATCTTCTGAGGTATTCTGAAAGGTTCTAAGATCAATCGGAATATTGATTTTACATTTTGAATAGTTGTTTTGGGTACTACCGTTTGAACAGTTACTAGATTCTTAATTTTTTACTATTGCTATGTTAGTTTTATCAATTCTCAGTATTCTTCTGACTTGCGAGTGTGTGAGTAGATCTAGTTTTTTTGTATAAAAATAAGTGAGATTTGTTTGCAATACTTGGAACAGATCTTGTACTATTTCTCTAGAATACATATGAGGACTGCTCTCTCCATTCATTAGAAAAAACTGATCTACATTTTTAGAAATTTGTTGAGAATTTGTATGCTTTGTAATAGGAACAGAGATCCTACTACTTCTCTACAAAATGAGTAGAGATGCTCTCTCCAGTCATATTAAGGCTATTGACAGAAAGCTAGCTGGCTTGACTCCAATTAATTCTGAAGAGCGTTGTATGTATAAAGTGCATGAGCAATTACGTAAAGTAAATGAGAAGGCTTACAAACCCATGTTGCTTGCTATCGGTCCTTACAACTACCATGGCAAGGTTGGTCAGGGTTTTATGGAAGAGCATAAACTGCGGTATTTGAAGCAAATGCTTAAAAGGACAAATGAAAGCAGTGTAGAAGCATACTTCAGAGCCTTGAGAGAATTGGAAGAAAGAGCCCGTAATTGCTACGTCGAATGCATTAGCCTAACCACAAATGAGTTCGTAGAAATGATGCTACTTGATGGGTGTTTCATCATTGAGCTTTTCCACAAGTTGGAGGATGAAACTCCAAGGGATGATCATGATCCAATCTTCCAAATGAGATGGATGCGTAACGAAATAGCTCGGGATCTACTGTTATTTGAAAATCAACTTCCATTCTTTGTTTTGACTAAATTGTTCATGATGATTGAGAGTAACCAGACACCACTTGGACATTTAGGAGAACACACCATCAATAATGAGCAGACTAATGAAATTACCTGTCTTGAAAGCTCAACCTCCGCAGATCAAAGAGTCCAGATCAAACGACTTGGTGATCTTGCCATTTCTTTTTTCTCTGGGTCATCACCATTTCAAGAATGGGGTGTCGAAGGATCGAGCTCTTATTCAGCTGAAAAGCCATTTCGACTTTGTCGGATGCATAAAGCTATCACTCCTCCACTCGCAAAAATAGTACATGAGCATCTAAAGGTTGGAGACATGGTCAAGAATGCAGATTTTAAGCATCTACTTGATCTAATACATGCAATGATCAAGCTTTCAGTACTTGATATGGAACTAGATCGTGCCATAGAACGTCAAGAGGTTGGAATCAAATTCAAGAAGGGAGTGATATTTAAGCATTTATTTGACGTGATAAGTAGAGTAGTAAGTCCATTACCTGCAAAAATAGAAAACATGAAGAACGGCATATGTTATGCCGTAAAGCTACAAAAATCTGGACTCAAATTCAATATTATTGAGATATTTAAGTTTCCATATCGTCCGAAGAAGATTGAAGACTGGAGCTCAATACCGTATGGAACGGAGCTTCGCACGGCTGGAGTCAAATTCAAGATGGCAGAGAAATTTAGGGATAAACTTTACGAGAATGAGGTCTGGGAGTTCTTACCTGAATATGATGCCATTGCATTTCAAGACGTTGGAGTTGGATTAGAGGAAGCAATGAGATTTTCTTATTCACTCGGTCTAAATAAAAATGAGGACGGAAAGAAAAAACTTTGTGGAGCCATATTCAACATGGTAAAGAAATTTATGTGCCTACCGTTCCTGAACAAGATTGAACACTGGAACTCAATTCCTGAAGGTAGAGAGCTTAAAGAGGCCGGAGTCGAATTCAAGAAGGCAAAAAAATTTAGGGATACAAAAGATATAATAAAACCAATACCTAATGCAACAGAGCTTAAAGAGAGGGGAGTCAAATTCAAGAAGGCAAAGCAACGTACCACATTTTCCATTCAATTTAGCAATGGGGTATTGGAAATTTCGCCTTTGAGAATAGAAGATGAAACTGAAACTGTTTTGAGAAATCTAATTGCATTTGAGCAATATAGTCCATACAATGATTCGAGTTACATCACCGACTATATGTGCTTCATGGATGATCTCATTGACTCTCCAAAGGATGTTGAATTACTCTGTCAGAAAGGAATTTTAGAAAATTGGTTGGGTGATAATGAAGTTGCTTCCACCATGGTTAACAAGCTTGGCCACCATGTCGCCATTTCAGCCAACAGATACTCCATTTATGCTAAAACTTCCATTGATATGAACAGGCATTGCGCCAAACGCTGGAATGAATGGAAGGCAAATTTGAGGCATAATTATTTCAATAGTCCTTGGGCTTTGCTTTCAGTTTTGGCGGCTATCTTATTGCTTGGACTCGCAATTACACAAACCGTGTTTTCTATTATTAATTAGGTTTTCATGTAGTGTCTTAATCTTATTGTTCTCTTAGTTAATGTAATATAATGTTGAGTTTAATAATATTTTAGAAATTAAATGAGCTATGTGGTTCCTCAGCAAGTATTTTGTTTGAGCTACAAATCATCTTTTATTGAATAATAATGTGGAGGACACATCTACTATGGATGCTTGATTTTTCATATGAGTAATGATACACCTACAACATTTTGTACAACATATTGTACAACAATGTGTTGAATAAGGAGTATATTTGTAAAATCATCTTACTTTTATAAGATGATTTTATAAATATACCCCTTATTAACACATTGTACAATGTGTTGTAGGTAAATAATTTTCCTTTTCATATTGCATGAGAATTAGCACTAGTCTAAACAGACCAGGAATAATCATGGAAGTAGAACTTGGGGTCAACCCTAAATATTGAAACAACCAATAGTTGAATGTATAATGATAATGGTTCTTTGTAATAGGTAGCTAGCTTGTCGAATTCTTCTATACATAAATAGCCACATGACTATGCAGGTAGCTAGCTAGCTTTTTTTTTTTTTTTTTTAAATATAAAAATTACTTTTAATACTAAAATATATTTCTTGTTTTGTATTTCTAGTATTAGATCGAAGCGTAGAGCACTTTATAAAAGAATGTTGATTTGGAGAACCTAGAGATGCCAAGATCTCATATCAACCGTAGTAGAGAAATTTAATAAAGAGAGCATACCTATAACCATTGGAGATAAAAACGCAACGGTTCACTCTTCTACGTCCAAGTCTCACTCTTAAAAAAAACTCATAGTAATGAAAAGTGTAGAGTCAATAGTGTATTTGGAGTGGAGACCATAACCTATATATAATACCTGGATTCTAATTTTGCCCATCATAAAATGTGGTGTCCCCAACCTCGGCTTGATGGAGATTGAAGTGTCGAGATATATAATACAAAGTTATGTACCCCGTTCATGACAAATGATATGCAATGTACCAAACAAACATCTATAAATATGCATTGATTACAACGGAAAAAATCTTTCAGTTTATAATATGTGCCAAAATATACAAGAATCCCAAAATGTATGTCCTAAAAAACCATACAACAATAGTAGGGTCACAAACATTGACCCTTCATAAACCACAAAAGCTTAACATATTGTTTTATGCTACATAGTTAAAAAAATGATCCTTCTTATTCCTCTAAGATTTTTCAAAAGTTCGTTATCAAACACCTAAATATCTCCATATAGAAGACAATCAATACAAGTTGGCCTTCAAGGGTGAAATCGTCTTCAATCATCTCAGGCTGGTCGTCCATCACATTCTCTTTCTTCAAAATCTAATTGAGCGGGCTGAAACGATAGATATTATATGGTTAGGAAATCCCCATATCTAATAAAAATTAGAATCTAATTCGCCTAGAATACAATTTACAAAGTTTCCCCTTAATTCTTTAAAATTTGCAAATATGCCCCTAAACTTTCAATAATTGCAATCGGGCTCCAATTTCACCAAACTTTACAAACCCAATGTATTTTCTATTCTAAATCCATTTTTGAGCTTAGAAATTTGAGAATCACGCTTCTACTATGGGAAGCCCATCCAGGCCAAGACCCTTAAAACCCTAAAATTCACTCATTGTTATTTTTGGTGCTACTTGCATATCATTAAAGACTTAATCCGAATTTAGCACTAAATCACCTTTTAAAGTTGAGCTTAGTAACATGTTAATTTACTAGATTCATATCCTTTAAGGCCATATTTTCATCATATGAACAAACAAACAAACAAACACAACCACAACACTAACCTTACAACCCGAAGCCCTAGCATGGTGTCCTTAGCATTTCTCTTGCAAATCAATATTAAGAACTTCAATAAACTATACATCCTAACTTATAACATGCTAAATACTCATTTCTATGTAGTATTACACAATCCTAAGCAACAAATTCATTATATCGAAGAGATAGAATTCAGATCACACACAAAACCCTAAAATCGAAACATGCTTGTTCTTTGTTCTAGAATAATTTGACTAAATCCTTATGTAGCATGCAACTTTTTTTGAAATCACACACCCAAGATCATCATAATCAAATCCTAGCCAGGTGTAATGCCCCGATCCCGAAGGTCCGGAGAGTTAGCTCTTAATACTTAACATCAAACATCAATAACACAACTATAAAATCCAGAAAACTCCATAAAATGTTAATACATTTAATCAACCCAAATATCTATGTTCCTTCATGGGGACAACCAAGAAATTCTCAATAACATAAATTAAAAACTCTCCAAAATACGAAAATATCCTTAACTCAGCAAATCAAAATAACTAAAAAATAAATTAGTTTTCTAACGACTCTCAAATAAGCACTTGTACCCTCAAGCACTTATTCCATTACGGACGTCACACCTTGCTAAAACTTCATACTCTTGTTGTCCAGCTGAACCATCAAAATTTTCTGAAAAGTAATTGGAGATAAGGGGTGAGTTATCAACTACTCAGTAAGCAGAGAACATCTACCAGTATGTAAACATGAGCATTTACAGTGATCAGAATGCAGAACAAAACATTTTCATTTTCAGAGTGCAGAAACAGAACATCATATCAAAACAAAAGCCATGTATAACCTCCGTGGTAAGGTTGTGCATCTGCGGATAGCCAAGTAGAACATAAATCGCTCTGTCACCAAGGTGTGCACTCGAAACTGAGACCACTACTATAACTCGTGGCAAGGTCGTATCCACTATTATAACCCGTGGTTGGGCCGTATCCATTATTATTATCCGTGGTTGGGCCGTATCCACTATTATAACCCGTGGCAGGGCCGTAACTGAACAAAGTGGAAATAGAATCAAATTCAGAATCAAAGAGTCATGCCAAAGATTTTCAAAAATCACATCTTATCCTAACAGAGTACTGAACAAAATCATATCATCTTCGTAATCAAAGCAGATCCAAACCATATTTACATAATTATGCACAAATTTTCATATTTGCTCTTTTTGCATAGGTAAAAAATAGAATGTCAAAAATAAGCTCATGTCTACACCAGTCATGACAAAAATGCTTTCTCTTTCATCATAATTCAATGAATAATGACAAACAAATAACTGAGGTTATTTTCACATTTCTTTTCAAAACATATAATACAGATTTTCATAAATCAACCTCAGTTCATTTTTATTTTTATGCAAAGTCTAGCATAGGAATCCCGCTTACCTGAACTTCCTAGCTTTTCTGGAATTTCCTCAAGAAATGCCGAACAAATATTAATCGTTACCAATAACACAATCACATAATTTTCATAAATTTTCAATCGAACACTTATTTCAATATGTAAGCCTAAGATGCTAAAATAACCTATTTTAATTCCTCAAAAACCTAAATTCACGTAATCCTCAAATGTCGTCACATTTCTTAATTCATCAATGTTGTTTTAATAACTTGACTGAAACATTTAAAAGTCTGACCTATTTATTATTGAAAACCAACTATAAAGTTTAATACTAGATAATATAATTATCCCAAAATATTTTAAAAATAAACCATAACTATTTTTTTAATAGACTAAATCATATCTAACGTGTAAAAATAACATTATACCCATATTGTTTACTCTTAAAATAAATCTTTACTTAATAACATGTTAAAATACTTAAGTGATTTTCTGTAATCATAATTAAAATGTTCAACATAAGATTTCACACCTACTGTAAAAATAATATGCTAAGTGCAATTTAAGAATCCTATGTATTCTCTGTACAATATCTTATACTTCCCACGAAGACCACGTAAAAAAGATTTAATATAAACAAAATTTCCAACTAAAACCATCCAATAAAAAGGGCAATATTGAAATTTTATACCAAAATATTATGCAAAAACTAAGTTTACGTAGACTTAAAAATGTTTCATGCAATTCAATGCAACAGTCGGCGAGGATAGGGGCGCGAGGTACTTACCGAGAAGGGAGGAGATGCGTGAGGTGCAGAGAGGAAGGTGGTTGTCCCGGCGACACAGTTGGGGCCAGTGGCAGATCACTAGTTAGAGAGAGACCAACTAATGAGAGAGTGAGAGACGGAGAGGAGAGTGGGTGAGATCAACGGAAGCTTACTGAGAGGAGAGCGATGAACCTGGATGGAGTGCAGCGCCTGGTGAAGCTCCCTGTGCGATGGTGATGTCGAGGAGGAGGTTGGCGGCATAGGGTGGTAGGTTGGTTGCACATGGGGAAAGCAACTTCCTCTATTTTGGAGGTCAAAAAACAAAGTATGCCGTGGGTGTTCTTCCTTCAACGGCTGGGCAACAGTGGTTGGCTTTCCATGGTGGTGAGGACGGCCTAGAGGGTGGTGCGCTGTTTGCAAGGAGGAGTTGTTGACTATGAGTTCATGTGGCAGGGCAGCGGCATCATGGAAAATAAAACTGCGTTGCATTTCGGCTTGGCCAGCGGTTGGGGGTGCTGCATGGCTTGGGGTATGTTTATGTGACCAAGGCGGAGGAGTGTTCTGTAGTGGCTATCTTTCAGTGTTGGTGGTTTACGGTGGAGGTTTATGGTGGCAATGTTGACGAGCGTTGAGCCGAGAACGCGAAGAGGTAGTGAATGAGAGGGAGTTATGCGTGGGTTGCTGCGGCTACTACTTTTTCAGGAGAGGAGTACAAGTATATAAAGAGTTGATTGGCAAAAACCCTAGGGGAAAAAAAAAACAAGAGACGTGCAAGATCATGCATGCCACGTGAGGAAAACTCTAGGGGTGAAAAATAGACGGAAAAAAAAATAAAACGTGCGGGGAAGTTAACGTGTGAAAAAAACAATATAGGTGATTGAAATAGAACAAAAATAAAAACCCTAAAGCTGAGGAGAATAGAGGCGTACGTGCAAGGGAGTGCAACCGTGCGTGGCGGCGAAAAAGAAAATAAATAAATAAATTGAGCTTGACTGGGTCCTGGAGTTACATTCTCCCCCTCTAAAAAAAATTTCGTCCTTGAAATTTGCTAGTACCACAAGCAAAGCCTAAATATTTATCCACTACAACAATTCCATGCCTACCCCAAGCGTTAATTATAATGTCGAACTTAATTAATATTCCAAAATTGTTGAACCCAATATTCCAACTTCTAACCCTCCAATATTGTTGATCATATTCTCCCATGTTTTCCTTAGCCATTCACGATCTCGCACACTACCATTTCAAGTCTAAAATATGAATTTCAATAATACAATTAAAGATCCAAAAATAAATTTCAAATTCTCCACCTAATATAAAACCTCCACTACAAGAAATGATACCTTTTCCAGCACTCAAAACTACCGCAAATACACCTAGTAATCACTGGAGTTGCTTTATTTCAGTGATTTTTAAATCGCTGTAGGTTCGACGAAATTCTAAAGCCATTTTAGATCTGTTTCGTCGAATTTAAAAACTCGCCGCAATTAGAACTATTTGCGGCAATAAATTGTCGCCACAAAACGAACAAAAAAAGGCCGAAATAGGTGGTTTTAGGTTCCGACATAATCGCCGAAGCTACCGAACTAATACCAATGACTATATATGTCGCAAATGCTCAATTAATTGCCGCAAATGATCCATGTTAATACCAGGGATATCAAACTATCGCCACTATATTTTATTTGCTGCGAGTCCTGATCGCCGCTAATGTCAACTTATTCGCCGTAATTATCTTCGCCCATTTTCAATGATCCTCACATTCATCTCATTTGAAGCTATTACAACGGAGGAGTAATCGTCGCAAAAGAATTTTGGCCGCTGCCAAAAGTTAACTGTAACGATTAAGATTGTCATTGCTATAAATATCTGCCTGTAAGATTACTTTTTTTTGGCTCTTAAAACTCGCCGTAGTTGAGTTTTTGCATTGATTATTTAAATCGACGCGGTCTACACTTTATTCAGTCACACTTTTTTCGGCGACCAATAATCGCCGCAAAAGGTTCTTTGATTTTTTTTTTTTCCGCTACACCTAGAGACATTGTTTGGGCTTCATTTGCACATTTCATTCTAATGGAATACAGTTTATTTGATTAACAATATATTTATCTTATTCCAAGTCAGTCACTTATAAACAATGGAATACAGTTTATTTTGCTTATGAAGTCTTTGGAGATTTTTAGATGTGTTGGGAGACATGTAGCAATTCTCCAACCCACCCGGGTATGGGGCGTTACGTTGTTTCTTTCACAAACTACCAGAATTAATAGAAATGTAGGGCAAATTGTGCAAAAACCAATCATAGTTGCAAGACTCTAATCCAAAATAGTGTAGCACGAATTACATAAACCACAAGAATAACTTTTGCTAAACAAAAGAATTAGATTTCCAAGATGGCAACTCCAAAAAATTAATAAAAATATATGCAGACTTAAAACAAGGATGGGAAGCAACAGTGACATCCAGTTTAAGCAACACTCATTCAATCAACTATGTGGAATCAAATGGGAAAGGTATGTCCAGTTTAAGGCCTATTCTAAGGAAAAAATTTAAGGTTCTTGTCCTTAATGGCAAAAACAATCAATGAATCTCTACCACATAGTTGAATAATATTGAACAAAGTATAAAGGGTTCTCACTCATTCGAAGAACACTTGAAGGAATAAAAAATTTAAGGTTCAATGTTCGAAATTTTATTTATTTATTTGATAGTCCTAGCCCTTTTTATTGGAAATTTAACAATAACAACAAAAGAAAGTGCTAAAAATGTCGTGGGAACTAGCAACACAGTGGGTTTCAACCACTACTTGAAAGAACAAAATAATTACCTTACCCAACCCTCCATCGTAGGTCACTAACCAAGCTTCATTGATCGACTGAACAGTTAATAGATGGAGGATATCTAAAATGCTTGAATCATTGTTTGGGCCCATCTCCAAAACAATAAATATATGGACATGTAAAATGAAAAACAATAAATAACAAAAAAAAAAAAATACTGCACTGTGTTATCCGAAAGTCAATTGTTCTCCAACAGTATCATGTGAACATACCTGCTGCTTGGCAAACCTTAGTTTGCTCTGGGGTTGAAGTACGTCCAAATTTATCAAAACGTAACCTATTGAACCACTCATAGACGTCTTTATGTGGAGCATGGAATTTGCAAAAGAAGAACACATAAGGTGGAATTTGCTAAACACCTGCAATATGCATTGATCGAAGAAGAGAAAATAAAAATCTAGGAGAGAGAATCAATGGAAAACAAAACTATGCCATCAACCTTCATCTCTTTCACTGACAATAATCCTTCACTGACAAAAATTCCCTCAACTGCCCAATGACTCCAACGATGCAAAAGTAGACAACCTTCATCTTCACTATATATATATATTGTCGATAATGGAATTGTGAATATATATATATGTATATATATATATTGGCCACCCACCATCTCCCACCATCAAAAAGTGCCCAAAATACACAAAAAAGCTCTTCCCATGCATCTTAATGGTAGTTCACTGCGTCTCTCCACGAGACTGGAGAGACTCAGTGAAAGACGGGAAATTTTGGAAGAATCCCCTCAACATGTTATAAGTTTCATTTTGCCTCTCACGAAGTGCGTGCATTTCATCCCTAATTTCATTAAACTGCGTCTTGTAGTTCAAGGCATCTTTCTTGTAGTTGTCGGCATCTTTCTTGTGTTGTTCAATCAAGACAAGGTACTCTTTCTCTCGTTCACGGTCCCGTTGTCTGGTCGACTCCGGGATGACCATCTCCCCTAGTCCCCAGGCATATCCTGGTCTATGCCCAAGTACCTCCCTAAACACACTCGCTGCTGCCTGAGTGGTGCGTTGTTCAGGCTCTAAATCATCCAGTTTATCAATCATCCTTTTCTGCTCGAGCAAAATTTCCTTTTGTTATTGTTAAGTCCTGTAATGCCTCATGAATTTATCGCTTTCAAATATAAAGTAATTGAACCTTCTATTTGTGCAGCAACTAGCCTAACATAAAGATTGTACTCACATAGGTGTCTTCAGTGGCTGAGGTGACAAATTTACCATTTTTTTTCGACCAGTGAGTCTCCTTATAAAACTCCACCAAAGTCGCATTCGTTGCCCGCTACAAGAGTGTGGAATTTGTATAGTTAGCTATGATTAATCAGAAACATGATTCTACGGAAATAGGGTTGTGACCATACAAGTGACTGCATAAATCAGTTGAAAGATTATACCTTCTCCTCCAGTATCCTAACAAAGGTTTTGCGGCCTGCTCTGTGGTTATTGGTTAGCTTCTTTTTATTCTCCTGATTTTTTCTTGACATTTTCTGCCATTAAAACACAATGTTAGTCAACACCAACTGCATAATAAGATAGGAAATTCCTGACTTATTAACTATATAGATTTTTTATTTTGAGTAACCAATAATACCTTGAAGTCTTCGCTTCTGCACCTCACACACAGCTTATCCCAGATGATGGGGTCGACCATACTACTCCCAGAAGACAATGCTTCTTCGTGAGTTTTGTATGATAAATATGTTTTGTGTAATTCGTGATGGAATGCATTGAATCGCTTACGTAGTTGCTTTAAGATTGTCAATCTATGATTTGCCATATCCCAATCCAACATGAAGTCACCCTACAGGAATGAACATTTCATTAATTGAAGTGATTATTCTACGCCCACTTCCTTACCCTCAAAATGAAATAACAACTGTCTTACCCGCACACGTTCAATCAACTCGTCCTTTTGAGCCTGTGGCACATCGGTCCATCTAGCATAACTCATGTCACAGTGCTATTTAACTATTTGCGTTACCCGTGTTGTGAACATGGATGCGTTCTAACAACACGGTGCTGACTCACCGTCATTAATCTTCAACGGCACTTTTCCGTACTTTCTCATCTTCTCAAACTCAATGCACTTAGCAAGCTCACGCCTACGTTTGGGTTGTTCCTAGATAGCTGTAGGCACTGTGGGGGTGGCTGCATCTGTATAGACAACATAAAAAAATTTGACTATTATGAGGATCATTTTTAATCTTTGGTGTTTACACATATATGGTTCAAGGACAACAATTATTGAAATGACATGCAAATGACGATCGTATCGATATCTTCTCTATTTGGTTCAGGTTCTCTTACGGGTGCAGATTCTCTATTGGCATGGGGTGGGGGCTGAGGAATGGCACATGGAGGCTCCCATGGATGACTAGGAGGCTGCGTTGAGTCATCTGAGCCTGACTTATCCGCATCTGAAGTTGAGCTATGGTATGAATTGATACGAACTCCTCGGGGTCAACGGGCTCTACATGAGTATGGGACAAATCTTATGAAGAGTGTTGTATGTTTAAAGTGCATGAGCAATTACGTAAGGTAAATGAGAAGGCTTACAAACCCATGTTGCTTGCTATCGGTCCTTACAACTACCATGGCAAGGTTAGCCAGGGTCTTATGGAAGAGCATAAACTGCGGTATTTGAAGCAAATGCTTGAAAGGAAAAATGAAAGAAGTGTGGAAGTATACATCAGAACCTTGAGAGAATTGGAAGAAA
This sequence comes from Juglans regia, assembly GCF_001411555.2. Lineage (NCBI taxonomy): Eukaryota > Viridiplantae > Streptophyta > Magnoliopsida > Fagales > Juglandaceae > Juglans > Juglans regia. The sequence goes on along the minus strand of NC_049907.1, from coordinate 19,276,854 downwards.
GAGCCCGTAATTGCTATGCAGAAGACATTAGCCTGACCACATTTGAGTTTGTAGAAATGATGCTACCTGATGGGTGTTTCATCATTGAGTTTTTCCGAAAGTGTTAGATGTGGAATCTAAGGGATAAGCATGATCCAATCTTCCGAATTAGCTGGATACTTCCTAACGTAGCTCGCGATCTACTGTTATTTGAAAATCAACTTCCATTCTTCGTTCTGACTAAATTGTTCATGATGATTGAGAGTAGCCAGACACCACTTCCCAACCGATCCGGACATTTAGGAGAACACACCATCAATATTGAGCAGAACAATGAAATTACCTATCTTGAAAGCTCAACCTTCGTAGATCAAAGAGTCCAGATCAGACGACAGCTTGTTGATCTTGCCATTTCTTTTTTCTCTGGGTCATTACCATTTCAAGATTGGGATGTCAAAGGATCGAGCTCTTATTCAGCCGAAAAGCCATTTCGACTTTGTCGGATGCATAAATCTATTACTCCTCCACTCGCAAAAATAGTACACGAGCATCTAAAGGTTTGAGACATATTCAAGAAAGCAGATTTTAAGCATCTACTTGATCTAATACATACAATGATCAAGCTTTCAGTACTTGATATGGAACTAGATCGAGCCATAGAACGTCAAGAGGTTGGAGTCAAATTCAATATGGGAGAGATATCTAAGCATTGTTTTGGCTTGATACGTAGAGTTAAACCTTTACTTGCAAAATTGGAAAATATGAAGAAGGGCGGTTAGGAAAAGTCAATATGTTATGCCATAGAGCATCTATATGGTTGGAAGAGGAGGATTGAAGACTGGAACTCAATACCATATGGAATGGAGCTTCATGAGGCTGGAGTCGAATTCAAGATGGCAGAGAAATTTAGGGATAAATTTAAGGAGAGTAAACATTGGAAGTTAATACCTAATGCCATTGCATTTCAAGAGGCTGGAATTGAATTCAAGAAAGCAATGAGATTCTCTTATCTGCTCGGTCTAAATAGGAATGAGGACGGTAAGAAAAAACTTTATGGAGCCATATTCAAGATGGTAGGGAAATTTATGCGCCTATCATTTCTGAACAAGATTGAATACTAGAACTCAATTCCTGAAGGCAAAGAGCTTAAAGAGGCTGGAGTCGAATTCCAAAATGCAAAAAAATTTAGGGATACAAAAGATATGATAAAGTCATCAATACTTAATGCAACAGAGCTTAAGGAGAGTGGAGTCAAATTCAAGAAGGCAAAGCAACATACCACGTTTGCCATTCAGTTTAGCAATGGGGTATTGGAAATTTCACCTTTGAGAATAGAAGATGAAACTGAAACTTTTTTGCGAAATCTAATTGCATTTGAGCAATATAGTGATCCATACAATGATTCGAGTTACGTCACCAACTATATGTGCTTCATGGATGATCTCATTGACTCTCCAAAGGATGTTGAATTACTCCATCGGAAAGGAATCATTGAAAATTGGTTGGGTGATGATAAAGTTGCTTCCACCATGGTTAACAAGCTTGGCCACCATGTCACCATTTCAACCAGGAACTCCATTTATGCTAAAACTTCCATTGATATGAACAGGCATTGCGCCAAACGCTGGAATGAAAGGAAGGCAAAATTGAGGCACAATTATTTCCATAGTCCTTGGGCTTTGCTTTCAGTTTTGGCGGCTATCTTATTGCTCGGACTTGCAATTACACAAACCGTGTTTTCTATTATTCATTAGGTTTTCATGTAGTGTCTAATCTTATTGTTCTCTTAGTTAATGTAAAATAATGCTGAATTTAATAGGATTTTAGAAATTAAATGAGTTATGTGGGTCCTCACCAAGTCTTTTGTTTGAGCTACGAATCATCTTTTATTGAATAATAATGTGAAGGACGCATCTACTTTGCATGCTTGATTTTTCATATTGCATGAGAATTAGCACTAGTCTAAACAGACCAGGGATAGTCATGGAAGTAGAAGTTCGGGACAACCCTAATTGAAACAACCAATAGTTGAATGGATAATGATGAAGTTTCTTTGAAAATAGCTAGCTAGCTTGTAGAATTTTCGTACACACGAATAGCCACATGACTATGCATGCCGGTGGCTAGTTTTTTTTTTTTTTCCAAAAAATATAAAAATTACTTTTCATATTAACATATATTTCGTATTTCGTATTTCTAGTAATAGATCGAAGCGTAGAGCACTTTATAAAAGAATGTTGGATATGGAGAACCCAGAGATGCCTAGATCTCATATCAACCGTTGTAGAAAAATTTAATAAAGAGAGTATACCTATAACGATTGGAGAAAAAAGTGCAATGGTTCGCTCTTCTACGTCCAAGTCTCATTCTAAAAAAAAAACTCACACTAATGAGAACTGTCTAGTCAATAGTGTATTTGGAGTGGAAACCATGACCTATATATAATATCCGAATTCTAATTTTGTCTATCATAAAATGTGACATCCTCAACCTCTGTTTGATGGAGATCGAAGTGTCAGAACATACAACACAAAGTTACTTACCCACATTCATGAAAGATAATATGCAATATACCAAACAAGCATCTAAAAATATGCATCCATCACAGCGGAAAAAATCTTTCAATTTATAAAATGTGCCAGAATACACTGTCTAGAATCCCAAAATGTATGTCTTAAACATTCATACAACAATATTAGGGTCCCAAACATTGAGCCTTCATAAACCACAAAAGCTTAACATATTGTTTTATTCTACATAGTTAAAAACATGATCCTTCTTCTTCCTCTAAGATTTTTCAAAGGTCTGTTATCAAACACCTAAATATCTTCATATAGAAGACAATCAACACAAGTTGGCCTTCAAGGATGAATTTGTCTTCAATCATCTAAGGCTGGTCATCCATCACATTCTCTTTCTTGAAAACCTAATTGAGCGGCCTGAAACAATAGATATAATAAGGTTAGGAAATCTCAATAACTAATAAAAATTAGAGTCTAATTCTTCTAGAGTACTATTTACAAAGTGTCCCCTTAATTATTTAGAATTTGCAAATAAGCCCCTAAACTTTCAATAATTGCAATCAGGCTCCAATTTCACCAAACTTTACAAACCTCACGTATTTTGTATTCGAAATTCATTTTTGAGCTTAGAAATTTGAGAATCATGCATCTACTTTGAGAAGCCCATCCAGGCCAAGACCCGTAAACCCTAAAATTCACTCATTGTGATTTTTGGTCCTACTTGCATATAATTAAAGACTTAATCCGAATTTTGCACTAAATCACCTTTTAAGTTGAGCTTAGTAACATGTTAATTTACTAGATTCATATCCTTTAAGACCAAATTTTCATCATATGAACAAACAAACAAACACAACCACAACACTAACCTTGCAACCCGAAGCCCTAGCATGGTGTCCTTAGCGTTTCTCCTGCAAATGAACATTAAGAATTTCAATAAACTATACATCCTAACTTATAACATGCTAAGTACACATTTCTATATGGTATTACACGATCCTAAACAAAAAATTCATGATATTAAAGAGATAGAATTCAGATCACACACAAAACCCTAAAACCAAAACGTGCTTGTTCTTTGCTCTAGAATAATTTGACTAAATCCTTATGTATCATGCAACTTTTCTTGAAATTACACACCCAAGATTATCATAATCAAATCCTAGCTAGGTCTTACCACCATTCTAATCATTTCACAATCAAAATTTAAAATTAAAAATAAACAATAGGCAAGAACCTCAAAGCTTACACCGAAATCATGCATATATAAGTCTTCATCAAAGTCACAACTCAAGCCCTAGTTTCATGGTTCAAAACAAGGTTTAACATATAGATCTAACTCTTATGAAAAAGGGTTTTGAAGGTATAGTCGTCAAACCAACCTTAGAGTTCAAAAGAAACTAACTCTTCAAGAGAAATAATACTAATATTTCAGCTTCTCCAACCCTAAATAGGTTCATGCAAGTTTTGAGTGAATGCTCTTTTTTTAAAAACTCAAGCCAAGATTTGATGCACCACACAAGTCACTAGTTCCATTAGATCTGAAAACACCAATAGGAGCCTAAAAATACACGGCATTTCAAGACAAAGCACCAACACAGACAACACATGTTGGTTGAAATCATCATACCCCATCATAACCAAGATTCATCTTTTTAAAAATGAAAATCATTCAAACACCCAAGCCATCAAATCCCTAACTTAGAGTAACACAAAATTGAAGAGAGGTTGAAAATCTGGCATGCTGAGCAAGTCAACAAGAGAATTTCCTAACTTTTCCTTGCATCTCTCTTACTCTCTTGGTTTGCTCTCAAAGATGCTAAGTGTGCTGTGTGAACTTGTGTGCAGGTGAGGGGGGAAGCTAGGGAGAACATGTGGAACAAAAAGAGAGCAAGGGGAGGGTTGTTTGGTTTGGTGGAGCAAGGCATGTGATGATGGGAGGGCTACTTGTGGGCTTATACAAAATCCTTGTGTAATAGCCAGCCATAAGTTCAACGGATGAATTTCTTTAGGGTTTTTGGAACCTCATAAAAATCCCAAAAGGTTTCACGAATCGAATAATTGTGCAAGTTTTAATATGTCGGCATAGTCAATTTTACTACTTACTATGGTGCCAGATAAGCGATTTTATTTATTTGAGGTACTTAAGAGTGTGAGAATGAAAAACGATCTATAAAAAAGTTAGAAGTAAGCTAAGTGGTGATGCCATGGGTTTCCTTGGGATGCAACCCCTAATGATTAACTCGATTTGGAGGAGTTAATATTGGTTTGGCCCAAACTAGAGGCCTAAGGCCCATCATCCATAAAGGATAGCACGTAAAGGAGTTGTGTAGCTTAACGTAGACCCTAGCCGCCTTGGTTATTGGGGAGGAATAAACCTCACATTATGAATATGCATAATGTGGTGATTAGATGACTCCGGCACATATGGGATAAGCCTTCTAATGCCTAAATATTGTGAAAAGTTAATCAATTTATAGTACTCATCCAATATTCTTCATGCCTATATATAGGGGTAGCATGTAATCTTCGAATCATCTGATTGAGCATTCTTAAATTATTATCTCTCAATTATTGTTGACTTAGCATCAAATGTGTCACAGGCACACTATGTCGCCCACTTAATGATTTCCAGGTTAACGATCACGATCGGTAATGGGACATGACCTTTACAGTGGTGTCATCTGTAGTATTGTAATCTGTGATTTTAGTCTTTCATTGGACTTCAATGTGGTTCCCTCATACCGACCGCGAAACGTTCTCAAGCAACTCATGAATTGAAAGCAACGCCTACAACTGAAGAAAAGCCGAAGATGGCGTAGACGCCATGGAAATCCTTAGGAAAGAGAATGAGGAACTAAAGCACTGCATCATTGGGCTCGGTGGTGCTACCATACTCGGCCATAGCGAACAAGAAGAAGGAGAAGCACATAGCAATGGGGGAGTGAATGTGGAGGATGTGGAAAAGAAAAAGCTACATGACGAGCTACGTAGCCTCACCGACAAGTACAAGGAGATGGTGAAGATGATGGGAGGATCTTCCTTGGTGGAACAACTGCTGAGCCACACCGATTTGCCTTATAGCATGGAAGTAATGGTTGTGCCGCCCCTGCTAAAGTTTAACGTGCCATAGATAGAGATGTATGATGGGTCCAAGGACCCAGTAAATCATGTGGAGAACATCAAGGCGCATATCACACTCCACGATTTCCCGGGAGAAATCGCCTGCCTATCTTTTCCCCTAACTCTGAGGGGAATGGTGAGAGGATGGTTTGGAATGCTTCGATTGGGATTGATTGATAGCTTTGAAGAGCTAGCAAGGAAATTCTTAACACAATTTATGCTTAGCAGGAGGCGTAGGATCCCAACGGCTACCTCTTGACCGTCAAACAGAGGGAATAGGAGAGCCTAAAGACATACCTCACCCACTTTAATAAAGAAAGGTTAATCACAGATGACCATGACAAGAAGATTACTCTAGCCGCCTTGTTAGGCTAGATCTGGCCACGCAACCCATTCATGGCTGAGTTGGCTAAAAAGAACCCCTCTACCCTGAGTGAATTCATGGATAGGGCGGATGACTTTGTCAACGCCGAATATACATTACAGGCTCTTGTAGAGCCAAGGAAAGGGGAGCCGAAGGTGGAACTCAAAAGCACTTCAGGGGACAAGCACCGAACCACCAAGATAGGAGGCATGAAAGGCGACAAGAGCACAATACTAGACTCATCCACAATAATTTGAATGTGCTAGAAAATGAGGAGTTAGAAAGAGAATATCGCCAGCCTAGAACCAGTAGGTGCTACTACAAATTTCATCAAACAAGCTCACACTAGACGGAGAGCTACACGAGCATGAAAAAGAGAGTGACCAAACTGGCAGGCACTGGAGAGCTTGATTGAACGGTCGTAGAGCGAGCAAAACCCAAATGACAATTTGAGAGAGGACAGAACCCCCATAGAAGTAGTAGCTTAGATTGGTGGCACCCATTGAGGGAAGACGCTTGTAATAACGACAGGGACAGGGCGCCTTGGAATAACGATAGTGTAGAATAACGATAGTGTAATACCCAGCTCATAAGGACGTGACCCAAGCTCGGCCCATGAAAAGCCCAGCCAAGGGGCCACCCCCCAAACAATGCCATTTGTTTCCCAAGAAAGCCCCTATTTAGTTTTATTTTTCTTCTTTCCATTGTTTTTCTCCCTCCCAAAACTCTCTCAAATCGCTAACTGTTTGTTTTCCCCACTTCCTGATCATCTCCTTCGATTTCTCTCCATGAATCCCTTCTTTTGTTGCTTCCCCACTTCTCCATCAGTCATCATTGTGGTTTCACACTCTTATTTTTCCTCTCAACAGACTCTCCCTTGTTCTTCTCTCGCTCTCCCTCTTTTGTGTGTCAGTCAGGATTTTGGGCATTGCACGTCGCCGCAACTCACCACATGAACCCTTGCCACGATGGCTCCCACTGCCTGAGCACCACCAGTACATGTTTTGATTTCCTCTTACTCTCTGTTTCACTCCATCACGCACATGCACACGCACACACAACCAGTTTTGGAGTTCATAACCTCAAAACATACCACCTTAAGGTAGCCATCGCCTAGCCATGCAAAACAGTAGCCAGCCATCCCCAACGTTGCACCCTTACAGTTTTTCCTTAGCCCACGACCTTTTCCTACTGCAACATCACAAGTCCCCAGCCTCCATCTTCATGTGAAACCTTAGCCATCAGCAACGTCGCGCAGCACCCACTGCACCTCCATGTAGTTGCTGACCAGTTTGTCCACCCCACGTAAACCTCTACCCAGACCTCACCGCCATAGCCAGCTATGGAGCCACGTCGAAAACACCAAGAAAATAGCCAGCCACCCTTCCCAACCATTCCCTGTTTTAGCCTTTAAAGATAGAGTACAACCTCTTCCTCCATGACCCATTGCACACCTCCCTCACCAAGAGACCAACACGTTGGGACCCCACAAAAGCTGCTGCCAAGAGCTTTTTGTCACCATCGGTCTGTCGCCACCTCTCTTAGTCTCACGGTGAGTTCCCTCTCCCTCACGCCGTGCTTTCTTCCCTCCCGAAATCTCTCTCTTTCTCTCTCTCTCTCTCTCTCTCACACACACACACTAGTTGGTCTCTTCTCATCACTCTCTTTCTCAGTGTTTAGCCACCACCTTGCTGACGTAAACTTCGCCACCTTCAAGTTCTTCGCGCCGCTCCTCCATGATGATGCACTAGTGGTAACCCTCATGGTCGCTAATTACACAACTAGGTGGATCCTCATTGACAATGGGAGCTCAGTAGACATTATTTTGGGAGGCTTTTGTAAAGATGGGCATAGATGCCACTAAGTTGAGACCCTCTTCGACACCACTGAAGGGCTTATTTGGGATCTAATCCAACTAGTGGGTTCCATTACCCTCTTAGTCAAGGTAGGAAAAAGGGATGCGTACATCGACCACCATAACCGATTTCTTAGTCGTGAAGGCACCTTCCACATATAATGCTATAATAAGGCGACCAACATTGAACAATCTTAGGGCGGTTACATCGAAGAACCACCGCAAGATGAAGTTCCCAACTGAAGGCAGTGTGGGGGAAGCACGAGGCGAGTGAGCCCTAGCACGGGAGTGTTATGTTCAGGAATGGAGGAGTGAAGGGGGAGAAGTATGCACTATCGGAGCCAACGAGGACTAGGCCGCCCAAGAGGATGGTTAGAGCATATTGCCCCCACCCTCCACGATCCTTCTAGGCAGGGGCAAAGAGGTGAAGGACAAGCAAAACCTACAGCAATCAGAGGTGAATGAGCCCTTAGAGATCATAACGTTATACCTAGATCTCCCAAATGCAACAACGTGGATTGGGACTAATCTCCCTGATGGACATAGACGCCACTAAGTTCAAACCCTCTCCAACACTGCTGAAGGGCTTCTTTGGGCATCTAATCCAACCAGTAGGTGCCATTATTGTAATGCCCTGATCCCATATGGGGTAGAGAAGTAACATAGTTACTTCCTATCACTTAAACTCACATTCCAACAATATATTTATAGACTCCAGATTCTCAAAGCCATATAAAAATTTTTTTATTTCAAGCCAACTAGCTAATATAATCAACCTCCCAAAATACCAAGTCTTCAAAACATGAAAACATTTCTTAATAGAATTGGCCAATACTCATAGAAACCTTCTATACTTAATCTACTATGCTTAAATAATCTCACCCGTGCTCCATAAACTTGATCTTCAGCTGAAATATTCAAATATCTGAAAAATATTGTGTAGATAAGGTGTGAGTTATCAACAACTCAGTAAGCAAGGAACATATACTAGTATGAAAACATGAGCTTTTACCAAGTTCAGAATGCAAACAAAAATATTTTCGTTCATAATGCAGAAACAATATATTTATTTTCAGAATGCATAATCAAAAACATGTCATGAAAAAGTTAGAGCGAAACTTTCATAAAACTTTCTTATTTCAAAGTCCCTTGGCATATCACAGACTGAGACTTCATCTTCATAACATATCAGAGTATCACATCAAGACAGATACCATGTTTAAACCCCATGGTAAGGATATTAACTACCATTATGCCCGTAGCGAGGACGTATACCATGTTTAATCCCCATGACAAGATTATAAACCACCATTATACCCGTGGCAGGGCTGTAAATCATGTTCAATCCCCGTGGTAGGGTTATTAACCACTATTATACCCATGGCAAGGCTGTATGCCAATATTATACCCATGGCAGGACCGTATGCCACTATTATACCCATGGCGAGGTCTTATACCATGTTTAACCCTCGTGGTAGGGTTATAAACCACCATTATAGTCGTGGCAGGGCCGTATGCCACAATTATACCTATGGGGGGCAAGGAGACAGAACAAAGTCAACATCGAAACCAGATCATATTTAGATATGGAATCATAAATTCATGCCAAGATTTTCAGATACATCATATCAAAATAGAGTACTGCACAGAGACAGAACATTTCACATATTCAAAAATCAATTCGGAACATTCTCGCATCACATGCACAAATTTTCATAAATTTCATATCACTCCTTTTGCATATTTTAGAAAACAACATGTCAAAATATTACTCATGTCTACATCAGTCATGACAAAAAAGACTTCATTCTTATACAAATTTCATGCGGATGCAAAAGACATATCCGAGATTGTTTTCAGATTTCTTTCCAAAACAAACATGCATATTTTCAAATTCAAGCTCAGATATTCTCGTTTTTGCACAATCTAGTATAGGAACCCCGCTTACCTGAACTTTTTAGTTGAGTTTTCTTACAACAGTGCCAAGGGAAAATCATTTATCACCTATAAAATAATTATGTAACCTGCGTAAATTTCCAAATGCATGCATACTTCGTAATTAAAACCTGAGATATAATTCAATATTTTTCTTAAAGTCTAAACATCCTCGGAATCCTAAAATATTGACTCTCTCCAAAATGCTTTGAGTTTCACAAAATTTCTCCAAATGAATACACGATTAAGTCCTAACATCATATTATTCCATAAATTGATCTTATAATATTTTCCATGCAAACACATGGACTCGACATCAAACTATACACATTAAACCCCTAATTCCAGTCATGGCCCATAAATAGGTCCTAGCCCATCCCAATTCAATACATATTCTGCCAAAACTTGACTAGAAGGGCATGTTAGTAATAAGGAAAACTTGTATGTGAAAGACTGAAAACTAAAACACTCAGAGGGAAACAGTGGCTTATGGGAAGAAACCAACATGCGACCAAGGGCAAAACTCCACTACTCACCAAGAACGAAGGAGCCGCGAAGGGGCTGGGTGTGGTGGACGGTGGAGCATTGAGAGAGAGAGAGAGAGAGAGAGAGAGAGAGAAATAGAGAGATGAGAGGTTTTGACATTGGGAGCAAGAGAGAGCTTCACAGCTTTAGTATTTTGAGGCACTAGGTTGGACTCCACTCCGTGTAGGATTTCTTCATGGTGGCTTTGAGGTGGAACCATGGGGGTTTCGTGAGGGTTGGTGTGTAGCCATGCGACGTGGGGGACGATTGTCCACTTGCAGCACTTTTTCTGAGGAGCATGAGATGGCCTAGTCTATGTGTTGTAGAACTGCCTTTGGTGACGGGTATGTGTGCTGTAATGTCATGTTGCATGGTGTACGTATAATGATTGGTGGAAGGGCTTCTTGTGCTTTTCTTGGTGGTTCACGGGTGGATCATACATGCTCTATTTTTGGATGGTTAAAACAAAGGAGTATGGGGGCTTGCCGGATTGGTGCATGGAGGAATTGGGGCTTCCATGGTGGTTGGATGGTGGAGGTGCTGCAGCTTAGGGTGTGTAATAGTTCGGGTGGCTACAGTTTGAGGGAGTGAAGGTGGTGCTACTTCACCGTGATGCACTTCGGTTGATGGCAGTGAGTGGCGTACGTGGGGCTATGAGAACTTACAGAGAAATAAGAGGAGTACAAAGAGTTTGTGGGGGTAGTGTGGCATGGCAAAATTCGGAGGTAGTTGTGGAAATAAAAGAAAGAAAACTGAGATGAAGTGGCATGAATGTGGATGAGATTGTGAGAATAAAACTAATGGCAAGGAGACAAACACGAGAAGGATAAAATTGAGAAACTGTCGGGGGAAAAGAAAAGAGAAAAAAAAATCACACATCAAAACCATGCCATTTTATAGCTGGTTCAGCTCCTCCACGGGTCTGGGTGTTAGAATTACCCTCTTAGTCATGACGGGAAATGGGATGCATACCGCGACCATCATGATTGATTTCTTAGTCGTGAAAGTGCCTTCCTCATATAATGTTATACTAGGGCGACCAACATTGAACAATTTTAGGGCTGTTATGTCTACGTACCACCTCAAGATGAAGTTCCCAACTGTTGGTGGAGTGTGGGAAGCACAAGGCGAGTTAGCACTAGCACGAGAGTGTTATGTGTAGGAACGGAGGGGCAAAGGGGGAGAAGTATGCACTATCGGAGGTGACGACGACCAAGCCACCCAGGAGGATGGTCAGAGTACATTGCCCCCACCCCTCACGGTCCTTTTGGACAGGGGCATAGAGGTGAGGGACAAACAAAACCTACAACAAGCAGAGGTGAATGAGCGATTAGAGATCGAGACATTATACCCAGATCGCCCCAATGCAACAACGCAGATTGGGACTAAAATTCCCCCAGAAGACCGAGAGGCTTGTTAGTAGTGCACTAGGATATATTTTCTTGGAGTCACGAAGATATGCCCAGAATCGAAAACAATGTTATCAAACATCGACTGTGTGTGGACTCATGCACAAGAAGGTGCGTCAAAAGAGAAGATCATACAGTATAGAGAAATACACAGCCATCGCCGAGGAAGTAGAATGCCTACTGGGAGCAAGCTTTCAAGGAAGCTCATTATCCTGAATGGCTATCCAATGTTGTCCTAGTGAGAAAAGCAAACGGAAAGTGGAGAATGTGTGTGGACTTCATCGACCTAAATAAAGCCTGCCTAAAAGATAGCTTCTCGTACCACGAATCGATGTCATCATAGGTGCCACTGCAAGGCACAATATGTTGAGCTTTATGGACATCTATTTAGGCTACAACCAAATCCGAATCTACTCAGCAAACGACAAGAAGACCTCATTTATCATAAATCGTGGGTTGTGTTGCTACCAGGTCATGTCGTTTGGCTTGAAGAACGCAAGAGCAATGTACCAGTGGTTGGTCAACCGAATGTTTAAGAACAAAATAGGACGAATCATGGAAGACGTGTTAGTTAAAAGTAAAGAGCCCACCCAATATCTGGCTAACCTAAGAGTAGCGTTCACAATACTACGACAGTACAAGATGAAGCTGAACCCATCAAAGTATGCATTTGGAGTAGGGTCGGGTAAGTTTCTGGACTTCATCGTGGCAGAAAGAGGAATTGAAGCCTCCCCTAAAAAAATTGAAGCAATAATGAAAATGAAACTACCAAAAAGCCTAAACGACAAGCAACAACTGGAGAGAAGAATAGCAGTTTTGAACAGGTTCGTATCCAGATCCATGGACAAATGCGTCCCCTTTTTAGGGTTTTGCTAAAGGTACACCCCCGGAACGAAGAGTGTGATGAAGCTTTCCAAAAGCTGAATCAGTATTTGACCACCCACCACTCTTGAGGCAACCTATAGAAGGAGACACACTTTATACATATCTAGCGGTATCCCCCATGCCTTTTCAGCCGTCCTTGTCAATGGAGAAGGGGCAGTGCAACTGCCTGTGTACTACACAAGTCGCGCCCTAAGGGGAGCAGAAGTCAGATATCCATGAGTAGAGATGTTGGCACTTCCCTTGGTGACAGCAGCTACGAGGTTATGCCCATACATCCAAGCCCACTAAATCAAAGTGCTAACAGAAAGCCCACAGGCAAAAGTGTTGCTGAAACTAGATAGCTCGAGGAGATTAGTTGGGTGGCCAATTGAGCTCAACGAGTTTGACATCGAGTACTTGCCAAGGAAGGCCTTGAAAGGGCAGGCCTTGGCAGACTTTATTGCCGAATTCTCAACTTTTCCACTAGAAATGGTCGTCGCTCTGACAAGAAAACCCTAGATCCTTTTTGTGAATGGCTCCTCTTTTCATGCTGGTGGAGGGGTAGGAATCGACATAATTAGTGATGAAGGGCAGGAGCATTGCTACATGGTAAGGCTCACGTTCAAAACCATCAATGATGAAGTAGAATATGAGTTACAGGGTCAATTGGCGAAATAAGCAAATATAGAAATGCGCATAAAACAACAAGAACAATAAAAAGAAGAGTTTAGGAGGGATGTGCAACTCCAAATGTAGATACTTATACAATAATTTAGGCCCCCAAGCAACTGATTTACACTATATGTACAGATTTTGGAATCTTTTTCTTTACGAAGATCGCTATTACTACTACTGTTCTATTTATTTAGTTCGTTGTTATTAAACTAGTTTAATGGATATTGAACAAATTGTAATGTATTTTATTAAATATTATATATGTTTATTTGGTTTTTAATTATTGAATAAAATAAAATAGTTACCATTCGAACGAGATAAAACTATATGAACAAGATGATTAAAACCATTTGAACATTGATACAGAACATTCGAATGTAATCGAAATTGAACGTTTGAACAACATGTGAAACTGTGCGAACGAATCATTGAACGTGAACTAAATGTTCAAACATCTTGTCATGGCCCGTTTGAATGTCTTCCTATTCAACTATCAAATTGTTTATTCAAATGTTTCCTCATGCCTATTTGGTCAAACGAACTAGTAACGATTGATCACTCACGAAGGACCCGTTCAAGGACAAAATACGTTCGAATGTAAATTTTTTAACATTCGAACGTTATTTTGGGACAAAAGTCAAGCATCCCAAAAAAAAAATATTCCGTTCAAACGTGATCAAAATGTTCTACTCAATTTTGTCCCAAAAGATATTTTTTGGGACGAAATTGATATTTTCATCACAAAATACGTTTTGGGACACTGTTATTGGAACAAGCTTGGAACAGTTTTTGTTCTTTCAAGGAAATATTTTGGGATGAAATCCCAATTTTTTGGGACAAAAATTGTCATCCCAAAAAACTTTATATGTTGTAGTTTCATCATCCCCACACACTATATATAATTTTTTAACTTTTAATTTTTTTTTTCTTAGTACATGTGTGGTGTATGGATGATGAGTTGAATAATTCAATTATTTTAGAAGAAATGACACCAATACAATTAAAAAAATAAAATAAACGTGGTGTGTGGTGTGTGATGTGTGGAGATGATGAATAGGAAAACTCGTCTCATATTATCCGGATTTTCTGCATGGGCATAGGTCCATATCTTCATTCGAATCCATCATGCCTGGCATAGAGTTTTAATTAGATTTTCTAATTAGTCTTAAAAATACCGAAACCACATAACTGGTAAGACATGAACTTATAATTTAATAAAATTTTGGACGTGCTACTAAATTGCCAAGAAATTCAAGAAAAATGGAGTACTCAATGGATAATTAAATGTGAGTTCTCTAACTAACATTTCTCTGACACTACAAGAAAAAATACTTTTTTAGGTGATGTATTTCATCGGAAATATCGGCCAAAATCGTCAAGAAAGAGTATTCGCGGCGATTTTTAAGCATCACGGATTGCCCGCTGTTAAAGTTTCCGCATTATTCTATTGGTGAGATTTTACAAAGCATAACACAAATGCTAAACTATTTCTGGCGATTATATTGGCGGCAAAAACTCCTAAAATGTGTCGTAAATAGGGCTCCAGATGAGCCATAAATCACTAGGATAGTTACTTTTGCGGCGATTTGAACTGCCGCAAATATTATTTTCTACGGTTATTACACGCCACTTATAGAAAACAGAGGCAAGGTCACCTCATTGCTAGTACTTTGATGTGGCGACTTTTTCTCGCCACTAATAATTTTTTGGTTCGACTGCCAGTTGTGGCGAAAGTAAGTTGCCATAAATAATATTTCGCGCTATTTTGTATCGTAGCTAATATATTTTTGACGAGATAAATGTTCACCATTGAAAGTTATTTGCAACGAAAATCGTAATATTTTGCCGGCAACCAGTAATCTGCTCTAGTTTCTATGCGACGATCATCCCTTTGGAAATAAATCTCTTCCGGCAGTTTGAAGCGCCGGAAATAAATTGTGATTTTTTTTCATAATTATGTGATTATTGATGTAAATGTTTGGATAATACCTCATGCAATATCATTTAGATTTTGGCCTTTTCACTGTAAATAAATTTGGCTGCAAAAAGCAGTATTTGTTGATGAAATCCAATGTATTAAATGCAGATTTAAGCTTTGAAAAAGATGTTTATGTTTGAAGGTGAAATTTGATGAAATCAAGTGGATATATTGGAGGCAAAATATAGCCACTTGATCGGTGCAACCCAATTGGGTTTCAGACCTTGTTACTCATGTTGAGTTAATTAACTCAAATGATTAAGTTGTCACTTGCCACTTGCCTACACAAGACTTGATCACGTGATCATATTATTCCATATACTGTTAATTAATTCATAATATGACTAAGCTTGCATGCCGCGGAATCCAAGCTCTGCTAGGTCACAGAAGATGCCCACTTGTCCACATGACAAGTCACGAGGTGAAATCAAATTGCATGCGTAGGTTCCAAAATATACCCACTTCTCTACACAAGTCACTTGTCCATATTATGTAAGGTTCCAAATTAAATATACCCACTTCTCGACCTATACAAGTCATGACTCGGTCAAACCATATATTTATTCTATAGTTAATTAACTAATCATATATATGGTTAATTAGGTGGTAGCATATATCTACTTGTCTATATGACAAAGTATATGATGGATAAATTAATTTTGATAAATTAGATTATTTATATTATACTTAATAACTTTATATTTTGAGGAAAAGATCGAACTTTATATTATTTATGGGCTTTAAAGTTTAAACAGCACGTAGTATTGGGCAAACTTGACTTTTCTCTAATATTTTTAGATATTAATAAAGCTCGACTTTCTGTGTTTATAGGAGTTTTTTTTTTTTTTTTTTCCTGAAAATAAACCTCAGCATTTCATTAATAGAAGTTAAGAATTACAAATTCTATCTCTCACCAGATCCTCTACAATAAATTATGGCATCTCTTCTATCGAAACTATTTTTTTTTTAAAACTCAAAGATTTCCTAGCTAACATGTGTGCTATAGTATTTTTCTCTCTAAAAACAAAAAATAATTGCCAATAAGGCCTCCCGTGAAAAGAAAACTTAATATCTTCTATAATAGAACCCACCATAGACAGGTCCTCGGCTTCCCTTTGTACTGTTGTAATGACTGATTTTGCATCCCCTTCGAAAATTGCCCTTTGAATGTTAAGTTCACCACACAATTCTAGAGCCAACCTCAAAGCATAACTCTCCGCCACCATAGGATTATCAACATGTTCCTTTCGATCACAAACAGCCACTAGAGCTTCCCCTTCGTCATCCCTAATGATAATTCCTACTCCCATTCTTTTATCCTTCATGTCCAAAGAAGCATCCCAATTTATCTTCACTAAACCAGTAGCTGGTTTTTCCCTTTTCAAAACACCCCTTCCACCTACTTGGCCTTGCTTTGTCTGTTTTAGAAGAGCTTGGACAGCCTTATAGTCAAATAAAGATTCACTAGCCTTCTGCAGCAAAGCTTTGGGGCAAGCAGTCTTCCTTTCGAACACAAACAGATTTCTTCTTAGCCATTGTCTTCTGAACATCACTGCCACCAATTCTAACTGCTCCTTGCTCAACTTATTTATCAACTCCACCCATAGTAGCATAAAGTCAGCTTCTTCTCTATTCCATTTCTGAACTCCAAATCTTGTATCTGCCTAGATGTCTTTAGTTGCTGACACTCCCAAAGAACATGCATAATGGTTTCAGATTCTGTAAAACAGATGGGGCATGATTTTTCAGTCACTATCTTTCTTTTAAACAAATTCTCCTTTGTTGGCAATAAGTTGTTCCCCGCCTTCCAAAGGAAATTTTTTGTTGTACTAGGCACTGTAAGATTCCAAATGATGCTCCATTTCTCATCCAAAGACCCTTCCCTTGAACTTTCACCTTGAAGGCTTTTTATTCTATCTAACTATAGGAAGTATGCACTTCCTACAGAGAACTCATCTATTTTGGAAGGTCCCTAAAACAGTTTGTCTTGTACCAAGCCTCTACTCAAGGGGATACTCAAAATCTGCTCAGCTTCATTAAAAGAGAAAATTGTTCGAATCAAACCTTCTCTCCATTCTCCCTTTTGTTTATCAATTAGTTCTTCCACTTTTGCCTCAGCCTGCAAAATAGAAATAGGAGATTATATAGAAAAAGATGAGGGAGAAGGTAACCACTTCTCACCGCATATTTTAATCTTGCTGCCATCACCCACTCTCAACCTTATACCATCCTTCACCAACTTCCTGGCCTGCCAAATATTCCTCCAATTCAAAGAGGGCTGGGAATTCAACTTAGCATCCAAGAAATTTGAATGTCTATAATATTTCTCTTTAAGAACTACTACTACTAAAGACATAAGATTCCTAATCAACCTCCAACCTTGCTTGGCTAAGAGAGCCATGTTAAAAGATTCCAAATCCTTGAAGCCTAAACCCCCCTTACAATTCTGCTTCCCCATCTTTTCCCATTTCCTCCAACAAATACTACTTTCTCCATGCTGTTTCTTGAAAACAACATGTTAATATTAAGACAAAGCTTTTTAGGGACCTTAAAAACTGACATAGTATAGGTTGGGATGGCCTGGAGAATTGCTTTAATTAGAATTTCTTTCCCAGCCAGAGAAAGAAAATGGTTTTTCCAACTTGAATTTTTCTGCCAAATTCTCTCCATTAGAAATCTGAAAGTATTGAATTTTGATCTTCTCACAAGGGTAGGAAGACCCAGGTATTTCTCATAGCTGCCATAGGCTATGGAATTTCCAGCTTCCACTATCACCCTTCTATCCCCTTCCCTAGTGGTGCTGCTAAAAAATAAAGAAGTCTTTTCCTTATTGAGGAATTGCTCCAAGGCTTTTTCATACTTTTTTAACACCTCTTGAATCCTATGCCACTCTTCTAACTTAGCTCTTCCAAAAAGTATGCAGTCATCTGCAAATGGCAAGTGGTTTATCCTATTGCCCCTCTAGTCACTTGCACTCCCCTTGTAAGCTTCTGGTTTTAATAAAAATTCAGAATGTTGCTCAACCCTTCAGCACAAATAATGAAGAGATAGGGTGACAAAGCGTCACCCTGTCTCAGACCCCTTTTTGGCTAGAATTTAAGACCATGAAGGCCATTAATGAGCACTGAGAAGGAAACAGACTTCACACATCCCATTATCAACTCCACCCATTTCTCATTGAAACCCAATCTCTTCATCACAGCGTCCAAAAAGACCCATTCTACTCGATCATGCGCTTTTGACATGTCTAACTTAATGGCCATGTTACCCACCTTCACACTCTTTCTAGATTTCATAGAATGTAACAATTCATAAGCCACCATAATGTTATCATTAATCAATCTTTAGGGCAGGAATGCACTTTGGGTAGGAGAAATTATAACAGAAAGCACCTTTTTAAGCCTATTGGAAATAGTTTTAGAAACTATTTTATACATAACGTTGCAAAGGCTTATTGGTCTATACTCACTAACTTTCTTAGGGTTTTTGCACTTAGGGATTAAGGTTATATGGGTATAGTTTATAGAGGGATCCATGGGATTACCATTCAGGATTGATAGAGCAGCTCTACACACTTCCTCAGAGACAACTTCCCAATGACTTTGATAAAAACATGGTAAAAAACCATCAGGACCAGGAGCTTTTAAAAGTGCCATTTGCATTAAAGCCTCTTCCACGTCTACTCTAGCGAAACTTTTCATCAAAGAGTCATTCATTTCAGCTGAAACCTTTGCTTCCATCCCTACCAAACATTCCTCTATGTCTTCCTTACTAGGTGCTGAGGACTGAAACAAACTTTCAAAATAACCTCTAAAAGTTGCTTCCACATCTGAAAAACCCTCCATTCTTCTGCTGTCTTCATCATACATTGAACTAATGAAGTTCTTTTTCCTTCTTTGATTGGCACAAGCATGGAAATATTTCGTATTCTTATCCCCATGCTTATACCAATTGCATTTAGTCCTATGTTTCCATTTAAGGTCTTCCATTTCCAAAAGTAGGTTCAACTTTTCTTTTACCCTTCTTATACCAAAATAACCTGTGTTTATAGGAGTTGAATTGGACTTTATCAGGAATTATATCATTTAATAATATAGAATATTTAATTTTGTATTATTCAATTTAATAAGCGAATTAAACTTGATACGAGTTTATTTGAGTTGATTTAAGGAATCATCTTATTTATCTATATACATCACCACAATCCACTACGTCGTACTGGACAATTGACACGCAGCTTCGACATTGATCCCAACGTCAACTCAGCCCACAAGTCTAAAGTCAACGTTTCCTCGGATTACAAAAGTCGTCTACGTAAATGGAAGTCTTATAAATACCTTGAGCTTTTTATTTTTGTGGAGGGAAAGAATTAGCAATCTGTAGGTGTGAGGATTCCCTTGATTTCCAGATTGTATGTAAAAATACCAATAACGTGAACAGTGAAGAAGATGAATGATACTGATGAAAATACCTCAATTGCTCATACGGTTTGGGGTATTCGAGGTCCCCAATTCCTCCATAAAAATGAACAGCTACTTAGATGAAATGCTCCTGAATGACCCATAGATCCATCCAAGCATGATACTTAACTGACTCATAAAGGAAATTACGTTCCTGGGCAACAGGTTCTAGAACTCATGCCCCAAACACACCGTTTCATACTAAACGAAGCATTTACAACTGAGCCCTAAATATTATTTAAACTGCACCGTTTCTCTCAAATAACCCAGTGCCGTCGTTTAGCCCTTAAGGCTTGCTGAAGCTACGTTGTTTGGGAACCCAATTGAAGACATAATTCTGAAGTCCCGAACCTCCCTCTCCATTTCACACTCTGCCTCTTTCGTCTTCTTCCTTCTGCACCCTAAAGCTCCAAACTTTATCTCCATAGATCTCCAAACCCGTAGCTTCCTAACATTCCCCCACCCTTATAAGACCTTGTCCACAAGGTGTGGATACAAAGCCCTAAGCTTCCAGAGATTTTCCCACAAATTTTCCTCTTCCGAAAGCCCCACCCATTTTATCATCACCTTTGTCACAGTCCGTCCCCCTTGTTGTCTCATGCGTCGATCACTCACTACCTGGAATCACCTCGTCGTCATTGTTGGTAGGTGGTAGCTTAGCAAGGGGTTGAATCCGATCCCCTAGTTTTCTCTTCAAGCAGGACACATGGAAAACTAGGTGGATTTGAGAGGATGGAGGTAGCTCCAGCTGATAGGCCATAGATCCGAACCTCTTGAGCACCTTGAAGGGCCCATAGAAATGCGGCGCCAGTTTCATGTTCTAGCGCAGTGCCACCGTCTTCTGGCGGTACGGCTGCAGGCGAAGGTATACCCAGTCTCCCACACTAAACAATCTTTCGGGTCTCTTTTTATCGGCATAATGTTTCATCCGATCTTGAGCTGTCGTAAGGTTACTTTGCAAGAGATGTAAAATTTGTGCTCTATTGTGTAATAACTAATCAACTGTTGGGCTGTTTGCTGTGCCTAGAATGTAGTCAAGTAATCTTGGAGGAGGGTAACCGTAGAAAGCCTCAAAGGGGGTTAACTTATTTGAGTTGTGGTAGGTGCTGTTGTACCACCACTCGGCTAACGGCAGCCACTGGCTCCACCCAGTAGGTTTGGATCCTGCGTAGCACCTCAGATAACCTTCCACGACCTTGTTCACTGCTTCCCTTTGACCATCGCTCTGCAGATGATACGCTGAGCTTAGGGAAGTGCCTTGGAGGGCGAATAACTCCTTCCAGAAGGAACTCAGAAATATTGGATACCTGTCGGTTACTATGGTTTTTGGGAAACCAAGCAATTTGAAAACTGACCCAAGAAACACATTGGCCACTTCCTAAGTTGTATAGGGATGTGATAGGGTCATGAAATGCCCGTAGTTAGTGAAACAATCCACTACGACAAAAGTTACAGAACACCCCTTAGACTTTGGCAGCCCTTTCACAAAGTCCATCGAAATATCTACCCATGCTTGGTGGGGTATGGGCAGAGGTTGTAGGAGACTAGCTGGGGGTAGCGTCTCATACTTGGAAGCCTAACATATTTCACACTCCCTCACCCATTTTTTAATATCCTTTTTCATACCTGGCCAATACAAGTCTCTTTTGGTCCTTTGATAGGTCTTTAAGTACCCCGAATGTCCCGCCATAGGGTAGGTATGAATAAACTGAAGTACCTTAAGTTTGAAAGGTGAGTCTGGAACTATGAAAATTCGGCCCTTCTCCAAGATTATTCCCTACTGTACTAATGTCCCCTAACCTCTAGCTGATTTAACAACCTTTCCATCAGACCTGAAGCTTCTGTACTATTTTTGTAGCTGAGTTTCAGCTCTTCCACCCAATCTGAAGTGGGAAATGAAATCTGGGCAAGCAAACCCACCTCCTCATTTTCAACCTCCCCTTTCCTCGACAGCGCATCAGCCACGACATTCTCTCTTCCGCTCATGTACTCAATCTTAAAATCGCAGACCATTAGCTTGCTCACCCATTTGTGTTGAGCTTCTATTCCAATTTTCTGGTCATGCAGAAATTTTAGTGCTTGTTGGTCCATTTTAATGATAAATGACTACCACAAAAGGTAAGGCCGCCATTTTTGCACCGCTGTCACAATGGCCAAAAATTCCTTCTCATAGGTTGACAGTGGTAGAGCCCTTCCCTTTAACATTTTACTCAAAAAAACAATAGGTTGCCCGACTGCATAAGGACAACACCTATTCCTTTCCCACTAGCATCACACTCCAGTGTGAACGACTTTGAAAAATCTGGTAATGCAAGTACGGGTGGCCTAGTCATTGCTTCCTTTAATTTTTTGAAGGTCAGCTCTACCTCTTGGGTCCACACAAACCCATTTTTTGTCAATAACTGAGTAAGAGGGGCTGCTAACATCCTGTAATGCCTTATAAATTTTCTATAATACCCCGTCAACCCTAAAAACCCTCTCAAGGCCTTAGATGTCTTGGAATTGGCCAATCCAACATGGCTTGAATTTTTGAAGGGTCTGCCTTAACACCTTGGCCAAAAATGGTGTGACCCAAGTAATCCACTTCCTCCACAGCGAATCGACACTTTGATTTTTTGCATACAAGTAGTGCTGTTTCAGCACCTTCAAAACCTCTCTGAAATGAATTTCATGCTCCTCCCGAGATTTACTATAGATCAAGATGTCGTAAAAAAAACCAAGAACAAATTTCCTCAAAAACGATTTGAATACATCATTCATTAATCTTTGAAATGTGGCTGGAGCGTTGGTCAGGCCAAAAGGCATCACTAAAAACTCATAATGTCCCTCTTGGGTACGGAAAGCCATCTTGGGAAAATCTTTAGGCACCACTCTCACTTGGTGATAGCCTAAACGTAGGTCGAGCTTAGAGAAGATCACCGCTCAGAAGAGTTCATCCAGCAATTCATCTATCACTGGAATAGGAAACTTTGCCTTTACCGTTTCCTTATTAAGTGCCCTATAATCCACGCAAAGCTGCCAACTACCATCGGCTTTACAAACTAGCAAAACAGGGGCAGAAGAAGGGCTAGAACTAGGTCTAGTCACTCCTGAACTCAACAACTCAGCCACCATCTTTTCAATTTCTGTCTTCTGGTAATACAAGTATCGAGATGGCCTATTTGCTATGGGTTGGGTGCCCTCCTTGAGGACTATTTGATGGTCATGGGAATGGGGTGCGGGTAAACCTTGAGGTTCCTAGAACACCTCCTTAAAATCTTCTAACAATTTTGAAAATGGTTCAGCCACATTCTCATACTCCTGTTTTACTTCCCCGACACACATAATCTATAAGAAAATCCCTTTACCTTTTGCCATAGTGGCCTTGCAAACTTTTCACTCTCTTCCACCACCAAAGGGTTTAGTTTTAGCCCCCTCTTCATTTATTAGACCTAGTGGGTTGTGATATTGTGTTAGGAGTCTAGTGGTTAGAAACCTTGGGCCCTATTACATGGGATTTTTCTAAGTTGTTAATGAGTTTTTGGTTGGAAGGAAAGGTCGTTGAGTTATATTTTTATGTACAATCTGCAAATCAAGGGAATCCTTAGAGTAGGCGGTGCGATCTACTGCTTGGAATCATTAAGCAAATGTAAGTCTCCATTACCTTTAATTCCCTTCTATAAAAGGAAACAAAACACAAAAAAATGTCTTTTACATACCTTTCTTCTTTTATTTTTCTCTCTTTCGTGGTTTATTTTTTTTCTTTTGTTTTCTCCCATAACCAAGTAAAACAGTAATCTTCTGCATGTGTAAGCTATTAGATCTGAATCATTTTTTTGTATAAATTAGTAAATTTAAGATTTTTTGAGTGCTTCACAAGAATTAATACACAATCTAAATAACCATGGCCAGATCCCAATAGCAACATTAGAAAAGTAGAATTCTACTCTTTAGCTTGAGAAATTAAAGTTCCCACAAGTCAATCAAGCACTTAGAAGGCACTACAAGGAAAAAGGCTTTTAGCGGCATTTTTACATTTCTCGCAAAAGAAAATGATGCAAATAGTCCCTTTTTGCGACAGATTCGAAGTCACCATTAAATAATACTGTGCAGACATGAACATTGCGCGAGTGAACAGTGAAAATATTTATTGTGATGTCATATTTACTTATTACGTCGATTTTTTCGTTTCAATAGACTTACATCTATTCCGTCGGCAATCTTCTTCGTGAAAGACAATTTACTACGGTGATTTTTGAAGAAACTCCGTAATAAAAATTACATATATTTTTTCCCCTTCGCGATTTCCCGTACTGCTGATTCTCCCGTTGCTTCCCACCATCATCTTCCTCCCTTTGTTATTTTCCTTGCGATGTTCCCTTCTCAAATCGAAGACGCCTTCTACCAATTTGTATAGTGGAGGTTTGTTCCCCGAATCATAAGGTAACCATTAGAAAATCTCGAGCCCTATCTCGTTAATTCCTTCGATTCTCTTCAATCTGTAAAAAATTCGTAGGATTTATGGCTTGTTTTCTCGAAACTGTTGTTTTATCTTAATTATACTCTATTTGGCAAAGCTATCCTTCAAATATTGTCATGCCAAGACTAGTTCGAAAGGACCCCACCATTAGCCAAGATGGGGAGTAGAGCTTGATTTGTGGGAGGAGCGAGAAAGCTGAATATGACAATTAGATCCTGCATTAAGGTCTTTTTTTCCCGGGAAACTCATTGAATATTTAGATCCAATATATTGTCGATACTCTTGATGTATCCATGAATTGTTTCCTGCATGGAGTTAATCATCAAACTATAACGTCATTAGAGACCTGTTGTGAAATTCTTGTGATGTAATGAGGAAGGGATTGGTTTGTAGAGTTGGGTTGCTGTAGAGTTGGGTTTGTGACATTATGTTTATCATTTCTATGACATTATGTTTATCAATTTTGCTAATTTTTCTATCGGTTGTGATGCATGATATACATCTGCTCATTAATTTCCCCATCTAAATACACCCAGTAGACAGATCAATTCCCTACATGCATGTGTGGAATTAATTTCGTGGCCACACTTTTCTAAGGAGTGATTGGTTGATGTACTCAGTAGTTACCCAAACCAAAGCATAAAAGTAACTAATCCTATACATTAGCTCATTTACTAACTTACTAACAATAGGCAATCACACTCAAGAATTAACATGATTGACCATATTAAATAGTCATACATATCGAAGCAGTTCCTTTTCTGCTGAGAGAATGAAGTAGTTTTGGACGAACTCAAATGGCAGGGCATGATAAACACCAGGAAAAAATGATTACAAATCACTTCTAATTCATCGTGTTCAATTATCTCAACCTTGGATGCAATATGTTGGGGGGAAACCGCAATTGAATATAAGTCCTTTTTGCACCCTGGAGAAAACACAAAATCAGGTGATGTTCATCTTGAGCTTAAGCATTTGGATTATTATTAGATGAATGTCATGTATAATTTTTGCTTGAAATGCAATATTGTTATTGACAGACTACTTTCTACATTCTATGTGTAACAGACATGCATGGTATGGATTATTTAGAATAATATGATGCCTTTTGATCATTATGTCTCGATTGATGAAAAGTTGGTGAACTTGAGTATTCCAATTGCTCCAAAGTGTAGTGTATTCAAAGTTCACCGCCCTTCACGAATGGTAAATGAGAAGGCATATGAACCTCACTTGCTTGCCATTGGCCCTTATCACCATGGCAAAGATCACCTAGCTTTTATGGAAAGACAGAAATTGAGACTTCTCAAAGAAATGCTCAAAAGGGGGAATGAGACTAGTGTTGAAAGATACATCACAACCATGAGACAATGAAGAAAGAGCTCGTAAATTCTATGCAAATCAGTTCCCTAAATCTCCTCAAGCAAGTTTGTAGAAATGATGATACTTGATGGGTGTTTCATGCTTGGACTGTTCTACAGTACGCGTGAACTTGAACCTATCGTTAAATTGGATTGGATGCTTCCTAGCATAATACGTGATCTGCTATTATTTGAAAATCAACTTCCATTCTTCAATCTTATTGAATTGTTTGAAATGAGTAAGGTAAGTCTTAACAAACAACATGAAATTACTCGTGTTGAAAGCTCAACCTCCAGCAATAAGAGGGAGAGTGTCCCATTTCTTGAGTGTGCCTTGTCTTTTTTTGCTCTGGAATTACTATTTAAAATGAATGGCAGTGGATCAAGTCATGTTTCAACCACCAACATTAAGCATCTACTCGGTCTAATTCATCAAAATATCAGTCCTTCACATGGAGAGTGAAGGTCAATACCAGATGCCACAGAGCTTCAAGAGGTTAGAGTCAGACTAGAGATGCACAATCTAATGATCATGGAGTATGGGCCAGTGAGACATCCACACAGCTCAAGGCATCACATACTGTTACTCCTGATCAAATTACTGATATAGTATGTACAGAGATCTAGACTACCTTCTCTGGCTTAAGTACAGAGATGATGGGTGCCATTTCTGATTTAGGTGTGAATGTTGATCACGTGTCTCGGACTCAGGAGACGATATCTACTCGATTGACACAGATAGAGGCAAAAATAGTTGCAGTCAAGGACGTCCACAAAGAGTTGGGGACATAGTATTTTATATCTTTTATTTGTATTTTTCTTTACTTTTGGTATGGACAACATTTGATGTTTTGTAAGTTTAATTAATTATGCATTATATCTTTTTTTTTATAAATTAATTGTTGGTTACTATTATTATTTCTTTAATTGATTAAATGTTTTATTAAATTAGTGTCACCATCCAAACTCAATATTACCATTCGAACATTAACTGACCGTTCGAACCCTATACACCGTTCGAGAATTGGTAATCTATATGTTCAAACGGTGTAGATAGATGTTCAAATGGTAAATTAGTTTCCCGTGCTTAACGCGCCAAATTTTTTCCCATCCTTGAATAACTATTTTATTAGGGATGAAATTTATCGTTCCCAAATATACTGTTCGAATGTGTTCAAATGGTCTGCATGTTTCAGTATTTTTTTGGAACGAAATCAAAATTTCGTCCTTAGATCTTATTTTTTGGGACGATTTTCATTTCGTTCCAAAGAAAAATCGTCCCAATAGCTTAAATTTGTTGTAGTGGGAAATGTGCTAATGGCTTTGAGAAAGAGTGAGAATGAGGTGAGGAATCCTGAAGCTGTGGAGCTATTAGCAATGTTTAATGGTTTGCAGTTCAGTGTCCAGTTGGGGATTTCTAAGATCATCCTGGAGAGTGATAGTTTATTAATGGTTGAAGCTCTACAAGCAAGAGGGAAATCCTTGTCATCTTTGGGGAACCTAATCAAAGTGGTTAAACAATGATGCAACAATACTTTGAAGTTTTCCAGGTTCAACATGTGTTGAGGATGGGAAACATAGTTTTTTTTTTTGAAATAAACCATTCCTCATTCATTAATATAAACTGTTTGGTCAATACAAAGGTTATCAATCTGTAAACTATTTAAGACAAACAATGGTGCTTCTTCTATCCATATTTTTTCCTCTACAGTATGTAACGCAGCTCTAGCTAGTTTATGAGCTACTACATTTGTGCCTCTATGTGAGTATTTAACTTTCCAACCTATCCAGCCTTTGATCACCATCTTCAACTCTTCAATAATACTGCCATAGAAAGATAAGTCTTCATCTTGATTGTTCACAGCATTTATCACAATCTGTGCATCCCCCTCGAAGATTACTTTGTCAAAGTTGAGATCTCTACATAAATCCATTGCTGTTCTTAGAGCATAACACTCTGCTAGGGCTGGTTCAACCACATCTTGCTTCTGAGCATGACATGTTGCCATGACCTCTCCCTTCTCATTTCTTATTATGACCCCGGCACCCATCTTTCTTGCTTTAACATCCAAAGCTGCATCCCAGTTTGCCTTAACCCAACTCTGTTCTGGTGGAAGCCATTTTTCACCTCCCATTGCACTGCTATTTCCCCTTTGTCCCATTACCTGAGTTTGAACCTGATGAAACTCATTCAAGGAATCTTCTGCTGCTCTAATAACACTGCTAGGACTGGTGAACTTCTGTTCAAAAATGAAAGCATTCCTTCTGATCCACAAACTCCTCATAAAGGCAGCTATTGCTTCCATTTCAGTTTTATGGAGCTTTTTTGTCAAACTCTCCCACAAACTCAATAAATCAGTTTCTTCTTGTATCTTCCATTTCTGCACTATTTTAAGAAACCCCGCCCACACATCATTGGCAGCAGGGCAATACCAGAGAACATGCATTACAGATTCCTCCTCTTGGAGGCATATTGGACACATTGAGTCATCACTAATCTTCTTTACAAATAAATTCTTCTTTGTCGCCAACAAATCATTAGCTGCCCTCCACATAAACATTTTAACTTTCCCTGGTATGTTCAGCATCCAAATATGTTTCCATCGACCATCTGATTCATCCCCTCTTGAGTACTCCCCTTGTGCCCTTTTTGTTCTTCCTTGCTCCAAGTAATATGCACTTTTAACACTAAACAAGCCTTTAGTAGTAGGCCCCCAAAACATCTTATCCTCCACCTCATTTCTGCTCAATGGAATACAACAAATCTGTTCAGCTTCTTCTTTCATAAAGATTGCTCTGACTAAGTGCTCATTCCATTCCTTCTTTCCCTCAACCATAAGGTCGCAGACCTTAGCCTCTCCATTCAAAATTGTAATTGGAGACTGAACACAGAAAGTGGATGGGGTAGTCAGCCATTTACTTCCCCAAATTTGGATCCTCTTCCCATTACCTACCCTCCATCTTAGCCCCTCTTTTAATAAGCCCATAGAGCTCCAAACACTCCTCCATATCAATGAAGGAGAATGCCCCAGCTTTGCCTCCAACAGATTGGAATATCTAAAATATTTTTCCTTATAAATCTTGGCAGTTAGAGAATGAGGATTGTGTAATAATCTCCATCCTTGCTTTGCCAACAAAGCTGTATTAAAATTCTCTAGATCTCTGAATCCCAATCCTCCCTTACCTTTTGATTGCCCCATTTTCTTCCAACTCCTCCAATGAATACAACTCTCTCTTTGCTGGTTGCCCCACCAAAATTTAGCTAGCAAACCATTTAGTTCTGAGCAAAGCTTCTTTGGTAGTCTGAAAACACTCATGGTATAGGAAGGGACAGCTTGCAGCACAGCCTTTATCAAAATTTCTTTTCCTGCACTTGAGAGAAAGGAGTTCTTCCAACTATTAATTTTTTGCCATATTCTTTCTTTTAGGAACCTAAAAGTGTTGTACTTCGAATTTCCCACCAGAGTAGGAAGTCCCAAATACTTTTCATAGCTCCCTTTCACCATATCCCCCCCTTCCCTCAAAATCTTGCTTCTGGTCTCAGAATCAGTATTAGAACTGAAAAAAATGGCTGTCTTATCCTTATTAAGAAACTGACCAGAGGCTCTCTCATAAGAGCTAAGGATCCCTTTCAATTTTATCCACTCCTCAACATTGGCCTTGCCAAATAGAACACAATCATCTACAAAAAGCAGATGATTAATCCTCAGCCCCCCCCTCACAACTGATACTCCTCTAGTAATTCCCTGTTGATCAGAAAAATTCAGCAAAGCACTTAGTCCTTCTGCACACATTATAAACAGGTAAGGGGATAGTGGATCCCCTTGCCTTAATCCCCTTGAAGGATAGATTTTAGCACCTGGCTCACCATTGACCAAAACTGAATAAGTAACTGAGGAAACACATCTCATAATAAGATGTATCCACTTGCTACAAAAACCCAGTTTTACCATTATAGTTTCCAAAAAAGCCCACTCAATTCTGTCATAGGCCTTGGACATATCAAGTTTGATGGCCATGCTACCCTTCTTGCCTGACCTCCTCCCCTTCATAGAGTGAAGAACCTCGTATGCCACCATTATGTTGTCAGTAATAATCCTTCCAGGTATAAAAGCACTCTGGTTGGATGATATTATACTCAATAACACTCCTTTCAGCCTGTTTACAATAACTTTCGAGACAATTTTGTAAATTACATTACAAAGGCTAATTGGCCTGTACTCAGTAACAAGTAAAGGGCTTTTTGTCTTGGGGATTAGAGCTATATAAGTGAAATTAATAGAAGAGATCAGAGAATTACCATTGAGAAAATTTAGCACTGCATTGCAAACCTCATCACCAATTGTTTCCCAATGGTTTTGATAAAAACAAGCCCCAAAACCATCAGGGCCAGGTGATTTCAAGGGACCCATCTGTTGGATAGCAGCCTCTATTTCCACTCTGCAGAATGGCCTAACCAATCTGTTGTTCATCTCACTTGAGACTCGAGCCTCCACATGCTGCACACATTCTGCAATGTCTTCTTGGCTTGGCCTTGATGAGGTAAACAGGTTATTGAAAAAGTTATTAAAAGCCCCTTCAATTTCTTCTTGTTTGTTGAATATCATTTTTTGCTCATCCATGACTTTTTTAATAACATTTTTCCTTCTTCTTTGTGATGCACAAGCATGAAAAAATTTGGTATTTCTGTCCCCCATTGCATACCAATTTCTTTTTGCTCTTTGTTTCCATTTTAGATCTTCCTTTTCAAGCAATGCCCCTAACTCCCTCTGAACCCTTTTAATCTCTGCAACATTAAAACTGCTCTCTTCATCTTGAAGCTGTTTCAATAACTCAGTTTTCTCCTTAATATCTTTTGATCTGTCTGAACTGGTCTGTCTACTCCACCTTTGAAGGGCTGTTTTACAAGACTCTAGCTTAGCCTGGATCTTTTGACTTTGTGAATTCCTATGCATTGAATGCCAAGCCCCTCTAATGACTTCCTCACAACCCTCCTCCATAACCCAACTAGCTTCATATCGAAAGACCCTTCTCTTCCTCCAAACCTTATCACCTCTCTTCTTCATAGTCAAAAGGATTGGCCTGTGGTCTGAGCTTCTACTAGTCAGCACTTCCACATAATGATCATTAAACACTTGTGACCATTTTGAATTAGCCACTGCCCTATCTAGCCTTTCTTTTGTAAATGTCTCATCTTCATGCTTATTACTCCATGTAAACTTATTCCCTCTCCATCCAAGATCAAATAAATTCCCCCCTTCTAGTGCTGATCTGAACCCTTCCATTTGTCTCTCTGATCTTGGCCTACCTCCCATCTTCTCATCATTTGAAACAATCTCATTAAAATCTCCTATTACACACCACCCTTGATTGGAGTTTGGTTTTAATGCTTTTAGCAAGTTCCACGCTTCTTCTCTTCTGTTGGTAACAGGCTGGCCATAAAAACCAGTCATTAACCACTTTTCCCCTTCTCCTTCTTCTGAGATCCATGCACTAATATGCCTTTGTGAAAAGTTTTGTATCTCTACCTCTATTCTGCTTTTCCACCATAGAGATAAACCTCCTTTTGATCCCACTGATCCCACAACAAAACATCCCTCACAGCTAAATCTCTTCTTCAATCTCACACACTGCTCACTTTTCAACTTAGTCTCCATAATGAATATCACATCTGGGTCCTTTTCCTTCACCATAAGGCAAAGATCTTGAACTGTCCGAGGGTTCCCAAGCCCTCGGCAGTTCCAACTAAGGATTTTCATTGGGAATGGGGGAACTAAGGATCCCCCTCTCCACTTTCACTATCCTTTTGTTCCTTCAACCTCTTTATAGCTCCCCCCTCTTCCCCTTCATACCTTCTTTTTTTAACTAATTGCTCACCTCTGTTTATTACATTTTTTCCTTTTTCTCTAGCCCTTCTCTTCCATTCTCCCTTCTTGATAATTAAATCTTGTATTGTTTCATTCAGATCTCCCTTCTGCTCCTCATCCACTAATATAAGCTCCTTTTCATACCCTACTCCTTCCTTCATTACTTCCTCCCCATTGGTTCTTTTCTTTACTGCTTCTACTTGTTTATTGCTAATCACTTCCCCATTTAACTTTCCCTCCTTCTCATTTTCCTTTGCACTTATTTCCTCTGACTCAACCTCACTCAGTCCCTCTTCCATTCCATTAGTTTTTCCTCCATTTAACCCTTTCTTTCCTTTTTCGATATTTGCAACATCATCTCCCTCCACCTGAATATGCCCACCCTTACCTACATTATTCTTCATTAAATTGACAGATTCCCTTTCTCTTTTTATTTTTTCTCCTCTTTTCATATCTGCTCTTAACCATACCCCATATTGTTCAGTCCCTACATTTTTGTTTTCACAGCCTCCTTTCTCATGAATTAAACAACCGCAAGAGAAACAAAAACGAGGCAACTTTTCATACCTTATGGGGATCCAAAGTTTCTCTCCTTTCACATTGATGGTTCTGCCTCTAGCTAGAGGTTTTTGAAGATCTATCACAATCAGGACCCTCAGATATCTTCCCCAACCACTACCATCCTCTTTAACATCCACCTTCTCCACCACACCAATGGTATTGCCCAGCTGCCTTCCTCTATCTTCATTCATGCAGGACAGTGGCAGATTATGGAATTGGATCCAGAAACGCTCCTGCATGAACCTCAGCTTCTGTGGTGGTGTGTCTTCCTCAAAAAGTTTTAACGCAAACAGATGGTAATCAAAAGACCAAGGTCTTCCACTCCAAACACGATATTTGTCTGCTGGATTTGCAAATGTAATAGTGAATACATTTGTATCTACTTCTAGGAACTTAGCAGGTTTGCTTATTTTCCACACTCTCTTCATCGTGTTCTCCACCACTTCTTTGCTAATAGTTCTGTCCATACACACTTTCCCCACCAGGCTGCATTCTCCTCTGTAAGATATCTCCTCGCCAACTTCTTCATCAAAGACTATAGCAGCTTCTTCTTCTTCCAGCAGATTTAGCTTATTCCATTGTTCTTCTAAATCCTCCATTCTTTCTCCCTGTTCCTCCCTGTATTTTTCTGTAATTTTCCCACCCTCAGCGCCTTTCTCCACCGTATTCCTCCGTACTCCACTCCCTTTCCGTCCCTTTCCACTCATAAACCACCACCTAAATTCCGTTAGAATCTAGTGGGCCCCCCCACTCCACCTCAGGCTCCCAATCCGTGGGAGAGAGAGAGGAGAATTTTTTTTGTTTATTCAGATTTTAGGATGGGAAACATAGTTGCTCACCAACTGGCAAGAAATGCATGAAAGGTTGTAGATGTTGAGAAGTGGATGGGTTCTGTTCCTTTTTGGATTTCTCAAACTTGTTGGTTGGATCAAATTTGTTGGTAATCTGATTTTATCAATGAAAGTCTTCGGTTATTAAAAAAAAAAAAATTTGAGTTCTCTAACTTATATCTCTCTTATAAAAGAAAAATGCACATGATCCTTAATCAACATAAAGTTATACTATTATTATATTTTAGAGAAGTGCTAAGTCTATATAGAGATTTTATAAAAAAAATATTTTAAAAAATATTTATTAATGTGATACGTCAAATCTATTTAATTAAAAAAAAAACATTACAATCTATCATAAAAAACGTTATTTATTATAAAATAATCGAGATTTATCAGTTTGTAAATTTTTTTTTGTAAACTAAATATTTTTCTATATATTTTATCATCCGACATCACAATTTTATGCATGAATGACGCACGCCTCATGTGCATGAATATATACATACAGACATTATAAACACGGTAAGCTTGCGTGTGGTTCACCAATTCCACCGACCAACCGACCGAGAAGCGTCTTTAATTTCTTTTGTTTGGGTTCTTGTAATTCCAATGTATTGTTAATGCAGATTTAAGTTTTGAAAATGATGTTTAAGTTTGAAGGTCAAATTTGATGAAATCAAGTGGATATATTGAAGTAGGCAAAATATCCACTTGTTTGTCTATATACGCAAGTAATGACTCGGTCCAACCCAATTGGGTTTCAGACCTTATTACTCATGTTGAGTCAATTAACTCAATTGATTAAGATGCCACTTCCCTACACAAGACTTGGTCGCACATGGTGTAAGTCTAGGCCTGTTCAACCTGGCCGGATTTTTTTTCCGACCCGGTCTGAAACCTGGATAACCAGGTTTCGGGCGGTACCCGGATAGCAAAATCTAAATATATCAGGACCGGATACCAAATTTAAAACCCGGAACCCGGGTTTTAAACCCGGTACCTGGGTGTTTTTAAAAAAGAAAACCCAAACTCTCCCTCTCTTTCACATCGATCTCCCATGGACTCTCTCTCTCTCTCTCTCTCTCTCTCTCTCCGGCGAAACCCTAGCTGCCACCATGTGTTGTTCTTCACTCCCTACCAGTGACCTCTCTCACACATGCAAAACCCTAGCCGTTGTCTTCTCTCTTTCATTCTTCACTCCCCACTAGTGACCATGGGTCCACAATGACATGATCTGTCTCGCTGCTGGCCTTTTAGCAAATATTTTCCCAATTGATCTCCTATATGTGTTTTCTAAGACCCTCTTGGGTAAATATTCACGTTAATATTTGATTTTGAATACATTATTTTTTCTATTTCCAGATTTGCAAGAGGGTCCCAAACTAGTAGATCCTGGTGGCTATTGGGGAGATCTAACAACTGTTGGGTGCTCTGTCTGGATTTGCTGCGACGTCTTCATCCTCATGCCGTCGACTTCATCCGTGGGTATGTTTTCTTCTCTCTTTGTTGATTTTGGGTTTGTTTTGATGAGAATGTTTGAGGAGTATTTTTATGGGTTAGATCTGTTTAGTTGAACAAAGGAAAAATAAATAAACAAAGGAAGATTGGGTTTGTTGCCATGTACATAAAAGGAAAAATAAATAACAAATCTGTTTAGATCTGTTTAGCTACAAAATGCTAGAGCCGTGGGTATCAAATCCAAGAAGTTTTAAGTCCAATGAGAGGTGGGTTGGCTTCAGAAATTTGTTGAGTATGTTTTAGAAGTATGGCTTATGTCCTGTGTAAAACATATATAGTTTTGAATAAAGATGACCATTGGATATGGTTGTTTGAAAGTTTCTAAACTTGTCTGTTTTTCAATGGACTTCATAAGGTCTAACATGGCTTCATAAGGTCTAACATGAGAATTCCAGATAATGGTAAACCTCCTAAATAGAGATATAAAAAATTTATGTTCAAGGCGGCTCTCATGACAACTTACTTTATTATATAATGATCAAACCTGATCTATTGTGGTGGGATATCTAAACTCTGTTTTAGGTTCTTGTTTATTAATTTTGCTAAGAGAAGTGGCTGTCTAGGGATATCTATTTGAATGAAAACTCTACAAAATATTTGTTAGTGTGGGTGTATTTGGAGGAAAAAAAATGAGAATCCATTTGTGTGCTTGGATTCTAGGTAATAGTTGATCATACATGTTGTAGTTGGCCAAAGTTGCACCTTTTTGCTTGAAATTCAATGGAACTGAATATTGATCAAGTCTGGATCTCCTACCACTTCATGTGCTTCCCCTAGTCAAGTTTGGTTATCTACATATTTCTTTGACTTTTGGTTTTAATATATAAAGTTTATTAACAAATTTCTTAAGCATGGAGTAATATATATATATATATATATATATATATGTTTTAAAAGTCATAGTGGTAGCACAACAAGAAATAAATATATTTGTAGCCACATTTTCAGATTTGTCATTTGCATTCTATTTTGCGAGATTTTGGATCACATGATGAACATGACTTGGATTGATCTTTTCACCAATTTGGTAAATTAGGTAATGCCTAGATTTTACTATTAGCTCTTCAATCAGGTTTTGTTGCTTTCAATAAAGAAATTTCTAATGATTTCTCATAATTAAGCTTTCATTTTAAGGGTATGATGTCATTAACTAGCAGCTTTTATCTTTGTATAGAAGCATCAAGCAGAGCTGATTTTGTTCTTATCTTAATCTTTAATTTAGTAAGTGGAATTTGTCTTAATCCTTGTATATAATCCTTGTTTACTTATAAATATATATATATATATATATATGTAATCCTTGTTCAAAACTTTGTGTTTTTTGCAGGATCTCTTTCAGTCCAATTACTTGATGTCTGCTATTTGGTGTGGAGATTAAATCATTGATGGACATGCTACTGAATTTCTAATTCATATATTGTAATTTTGTATTTTGTAATGTAATGTATAAATAACAAATAATGTAATATGTAGTAGATTGCATTGTGATGTATGCATCGATGAATTTATGCATTTAGTATTTAGACACAAATATTATGTGTTCCAACTTGATTTCTTGGAATTGTTTTTAATAAAATAAAGCCTTTTATATAAAAAAAATTATTACGGTTTGAATTTTTTTTAAATAAATATAGACTTTTGCATAAAAAGAATTGTGATTTCAAATGGATTTTTCTTGAAAAAACTTTAATAAAATATAGTTTTTTACTTGAAAAAGAGTTATCTAGGTATGATCCGTTAGTATGAACCTTTAGGAGGAAAAAGAAAAAAAAGGATTTAACCCAGAATCCGGATTTTTGGGTTTTAAAAGGTCCGGATTCACCTGGTTTTCAGCCCGAGTCTAACCTAGACCGGAACCTGACTCGGACCAACCCAATCGGTTCTGGTCCGGATTTGAAATCCGAGTTCCAATGTAGGTATATCCGGATTCCCGGGTTGGAACCTTGATGAACAGTCTTAGGTATAACGTGGAACCCATTTGGATTTATGATCATTTATTCCATATACTGTTAATTAATTCAAATTATGACGTCCTAAGCTTGCTTGCCGTGGAATCCAAATACTCCATGGGTTTAAGGTCACAGAATATTATACCCACTTCTCCACAAAAGCCACGTGGCCAAATCATCAAATTGCGTAGGTTCCAAACCATATTATTTCATGATAAAGTAGCTCGGTCAAACCATATATTTATTCTATAGTTAATTAATATATGATTATGGTGATGGAATATATTCCAGTACTTGTCTACTCATTGCGTTTCAAATGTATTATTCACTTTTCTACTCAAGCCATTATAGGTCAAACAATGTTATTCTATAGTACTCAACTAACTCATGATTTGACAAATTAGATTATTTATATTATATTTAGTAACTTTATTTATCTATATATATATCAGTACCGATTCACCGACAATAGGAGCATTATTGGACCAACTACATGCATGATCTACGCAGCTTCGGCATTGATCACAGTACGTCTAAAGTCAAGGTTTCCTCGGATGTAAATAGAATCATTATATATATCTATATATATCTCGAGCTTTTTATTTCTGTGGAGGGAAAGAATTATAAGCAATCTACAGGCGGTGCGATCTATATACTGCTTGGAATCATTAAGCAAAACTAGTAAGTCCGTTACGTACCTATAATTCCCTTCTATAAAAGGAAACAAATTACGTGCATACCTTTCTTCTTTTTCTCTCTTTTGTGATTTATTTTTGCTTTTGGATGATCTCATGTAATTGTCTTTTTGCATCGATCTCTTGTTTCAAATATTAACTGATCTTTTTTTCACTGTAATCTTCTGATCAGCTATTAAATCTGAATCATTTTTTTTTTTGTTTAAATTAGTAAATTTAAAGATTTTTTGAGTTCTTCACAAAGAATAATTAATACACAATCAAAATAACCATGCCCAGATACCAATAGCAACTTTAGAAAAGTAGAATTCTTACTCTTTTAGCTTGAGAAATTAAAGTTCCCACATGAAGTCAATCAAGCACTTATAAGAGGGCAAGTTATACTCATGGGTTAAGGTTTATGAGGTAATGTAAAATTGAGTGGTGATTTGTTGCGGAAAAATGCATTGATTTTATGGGCCATGAGACACATAGAAGAAAGAGCACGTAAATTCTATGCAGATCAGTTCCCTAAAATCTCCTCAAATGAGTTCATAGAAATGATATCATATTATTATAATAATAATAATAATATTAATATTAATTATATATCTAGCTAGGAGTAATAATAAAAATATATGATATGGAATCTCCTTACCCCATTACCATTAAAGTGAGATTTAATTAATATTCATCTCTGATACTTGGGTTGTTAACTTCTGAATATATAATTTCAAGTTTTTTTGTTTCAAGTACCTTCTTAAATTATGAATGATGGGGCTCGGGTCTTTTAGGAATTTAGCTCCTATTTTAACAAAACCCTTATGTATTATCATAATATTTTAGAGAGTCTGAGTTTAGAGTAAAAGGATTCCAGAGTTTATTCTTTAAATTTTTTTTGAGGAGGTAGATCTGGGGAGCAGAAGCGAGAGTCGCATGCTTCATCAACCGACTCCAACGAATAATACTAGTTTTATTATTTTTTTTTTCAGTTTCATTAAAAACTAATTCTATTTTCTAGAGTTTTGATATAGTCTAGCATTGAACACACAATTTATATTTTAAGTTATGGTATTTTTAATATTTCTATGATTGAGTGTTTATTCTTTATTCTTAATGCTTGCAATTTTATAGCTAATTATTGTTCGATCTATTGAATCACAATGAGACTGAGAGGTGATTTGTGATTAAAGTTCTAGGATTAAGTACCATTAGTTGAGTGAAAGTAGAGATACTTTACTGCGATTAGTGTTATTTTTCGTGGTAGCAGAGAGAGACGAAGGAAACGATCATTTGCAGCGCCGATCAGGAATTTAACCCAAAGTTAGTTTCATTACATTCTTTTCTATCGTCGAGCTATTATTACAACTACGTACTCAGCTTTTATTTATTAATAAACGCAAAAATAGTTGCCTGTTGGTGGAGCTCGTCATGCTATCTCCATTGACGAAAGGTTGGTCAGCCTCGGTAGTACTCCAATTGATCAAGAGTGTTGTGTAATTAAAGTACACCACCGTTTACGCGAGATCAATGCCAAAGTATTCTTCTGACGTGTGAGTGTGTGAGTAGATCTAGTTTTTTCTTTATCTTTTTCTTTTTTTTTTTTTCAAAAGAAAAAAAAAAGCAGCTAACATTTAAGAACTTTACGAAGAATTGATACATAATCTAAAGTACAGGCCTAATCTCAATGGCAAGATTAGAATTCTCACTCTTTTTACCGGAGTAAAATTCCCACTCAATTCCTCAGCTTCTTTTCTATGCAATCTAGGTGCTTTTCCACTCGCAAAGGAATTGCCTAGCATTAGGAACAGAGACTTTGTTGAGATTTGTATAAAAATAAGTGAGATTTGTATGCAATACTTGGAACAGCTCTTGTCCTATTTCTCTAGAATACATATGAGGACTGCTATCTCCATTTATTAGAAAAACCTGATCTAAATTTTTAGAAATTTGTTGAGAATTTGTATGCTTTGTTATAGGAACAGAGACTCTACTACTTCTCTACAAAATGAGTAGAGATGCTCTCTCTAGTCATATTAAGGCTATTGACAGAAAGCTAGCTGGCTTGACTCCAATTAATTCTGAAGAGTGTTGTATGTTTAAAGTGCATGAGCAATTACGTAAGGTAAATGAGAAGGCTTACAAACCCATGTTGCTTGCTATCGGTCCTTACAACGACCATGGTAGGGTTGGCCAGGGTCTTATGGAAGAGCATAAACTCCAGTATTTGAAGCAAATGCTTAAAAGGAAAAATGAAAGCAGTGTAGAAGCATACTTCAGAGCCTTGAGAGAATTGGAAGAAAGAGCCCGTAATTGCTACGTCGAATGCATTAGCCTGACCACAAATGAGTTTGTAGAAATGATGCTACTTGATGGGTGTTTCATCATTGAGTTTTTCCGAAAGTGTCAGATGAGGAATCTAAGGGATAAGCATGATCCAATCTTCCAATTGAGCTGGATACTTCCTAAAGTAACTCGCGATCTACTATTATTTGAAAATCAACTTCCATTCTTCGTTCTGACTAAATTGTTCATGATGATTGAGAGTAGCCAGACACCACTTCCCAACCGATCCGGACATTTAGGAGAACACACCATCAATATTGAACAGAATAATGAAATTACCTGTCTTGGAAGCTCAACCTCCGTAGATCAAAGAGTCCAGATCAGACGACGACTTGGTGATCTTGCCATTTTCTTTTTCTCTTTGTCATCACCATTTCAAGAATCGGATGTCTAAGGATTGAGCTCTTATTCAGCCGAAAAGCCAGTTCGACTTTGTCGGATGCATAATGCTATCACTCCTCCACTTGCAAAAATAGTACATGAGCATCTAAAGGTTGGAGACATGTTCAAGAATGCAGATTTTAAGCATCTACTTGATCTAATACATACAATGATCAAGCTTTCAGTACTTGATATGGAACTAGATCGTGCCATAGAACGTCAAGAGGTTGGAATCAAATTCAAGAAGGGAGTGATATTTAAGCATTTATTTGGCCTCATAAGTAGAGTAGTAAGTCCATTACCTGCAAAAATGGAAAACATGAAGAAGGGCATATGTTATGCCATAAAGCTACAAAACTCTGAACTCAAATTCAATATTACTGAAATATTTGAGTTTCCATATCGTCCGAAGAAGATTGAAGACTGGAACTCAATACCATATGGAACGGAGCTTCGTGCGGCTGGAGTCGAATTCAAGATGGCAGAGAAATTTAGGGATAAACTTAACGAGAATAAGTTCTGGGAGTTAGTACCTGAATATGATGCCATTGCATTTCAAGACGCTGGAGTTGAATTGAAGAAAGCATTGAGTTTTTCTTATTCACTCGGTCTAAATAGGAATGAGGACGGTAAGAAAAAACTTTGTGGAGCCATATTCAACATGGTAAACAAATTTATGCGCCTACCGTTTCTGAACAAGATTGAATACTGGAACTCAATTCCTGAATGCAGAGAGCTTAAAGAGGCTGGAGTCGAATTCAAGAAGGCAAAGAAATTTAGGGATACAAAAGATATAATAAAGCCAATACCTAATGCAACGCAGCTTAAAGAGAGGGGAGTTAAATTC
This sequence comes from Juglans regia, assembly GCF_001411555.2. Classification (NCBI taxonomy): domain Eukaryota; kingdom Viridiplantae; phylum Streptophyta; class Magnoliopsida; order Fagales; family Juglandaceae; genus Juglans; species Juglans regia. The sequence goes on along the minus strand of NC_049907.1, from coordinate 19,236,369 downwards.
AAGAAGGCAAAGCAACGTACCATGTTTGCCATTCAGTTTAGCAATGGGGTATTGGAAATTTCGCCTTTGAGAATAGAAGATGAAACTGAAACTGTTTTGAGAAATCTAATTGCATTTGAGCAATATAGTCCATACAATGATTCGAGTTACGTCACCGACTATATGTGCTTCATGGATGATCTCATTGACTCTCCAAAGGATGTTGAATTACTCCGTCAGAAAAGAATTTTAGAAAATTGGTTGGGTGATGATGAAGTTGCTTCCACCATGGTTAACAAGCTTGGCCACCATGTCATCGTTTCAGCCAGCAGATACTCCATTTATGCTAAAACTTCCATTGATATGAACAGGCATTGCGCCAAACGCTGGAATGAATGGAAGGCAAATTTGAGGCACAATTATTTCAATAGTCCTTGGGCTTTGCTTTCAGTTTTGGCGGCTATCTTATTGCTCGGACTTGCAATTACACAAACCGTGTTTTCTATTATTAATTAGGATTTCATGTAGTGTTTTAATCTTATTGTTCTCTTAGTTAAAGTAATATAATGTTGAGTTTAATAATATTTTAGAAATTAAATGAGTTTTGTGGTTCCTCACCAAGTCTTTTGTTTGAGCTACAAACCATCTTTTATTGAATAATAATGTGGAGGACACATCTTGTAACACCCTGGTCCGACATGAAACTCGTGTTCGATTTTTTTTCTTTTTTCTTTTACTTTATATATTTTGTATTACACATTTAACGCACGTTTCATTATTATTATTAATTTTTTCTCTTAAGGTTTCAACTATATATATTTTTTTAGGCATCACACGTAGAACCTCCCTTAACTAGGTTCACTCTTGATGTCAAACTTCAGTTTTCTCCGCATGCATGTTCCTATCCCTACGACATTCACGGCAACTACTTGCATTGGCGATATACTTTCACGGCAGTTTATTTTTCTACCTTTTATTTCACTAGGGTTTTTATCGGTTTTTGTTCTATATATTCACCTTCAACATGTCCTGCACACTTTCACTTCCTCTTCGGTAGAACAACCATCCACCTTTGCCTTCCTACACCATGAAACACGTGCACTGCCTTAGAGTTAGCAACCGCAGCGTTGCATGCCCCTCCCACCGTCCAACTTCAGTGCACGACCTCACACCCGCTTGAAGACCAGTAGCCGCGTAGCACCCCAGCCACTGCCATGATCGAGCCCAGCCTGAAACACACGAACCACATCCGCACGACGGAAACCACCATGTGATAGCACTGCCCAAGCCCCGGGAGAAACCGAACAACCACTACCGAAGGGCAATCCCACTGCCAAGCTCTTTCACGCCGCAACCCACACGATTGGCCCTTGCACGACGGAAGACGCTAGCCCCGAAGCAAAACCAACCACTGCAAGCCGCCAGCCGTCGTCCCCTGTTTTAGACAACCGAAACAGAGCAGCCATGGCTCAACCAAACCACTGCCCTTAAGCCACTACCCACCCAGCCACATAAGACACCGTTGGTAGCAGAAGACGCCGGAGGACAAGGCCTAGCCATTGGACGCTGCCCTGGTCGACGCCCAGCCCCAGACCGTCGCACGCCTCGCTGAATCACGGTGAGTCTTCGTTCTCTCTTTCTCCGTCTCTCCCTCACTCTCCGTCTCCCTCACCGTGTTACTCTCTCTCGCTTCCAGTGCTCCGCTGAGATCACCACCGCTACGTCGCGAAGCTTGTAGCCCCTCATTGCGTTGCACGCTGCCGCGTGATTCCTCTGTGAGTAAGCCCCTGCCATGCAAATTATTTGTTTTTCATAGGTTTTTATTGGTTTTCAAAGAAAAGAAGGAAATTACATTAGTGCCGTTTTACTACATGTTATATTAATGTGTTTTAAATTTTTTATTATGTATTGGTACACTCTTATATAATTATGATTACAGAAAATCACTTAAATATTTTAACATGTTATTTAATTAAAGATTTATTTTAAGAGTAAATAATATTGGAGTAATGTTGTTTTTACACTGTAGATATGATTTAGTCTATTTAAAAAAATAGTTATGGTTTACTTTAAAATATTTTGCGATAATTATATTGTCTAGTATTAAATATTATAAGTTGTTTTCATTAATAAATAAGTTAGACTTTTAAATGTTTTTAGTCAAAGTTAACAAATGGATATTGGCGATTTTAGAAATTGATGATATATTTTAGGGTTATGAGGATTTTAAGTTTTGAGGAATTAAAATAGGTTATTTATAAGCTTAGGCTTAAATATCGAAATACGTGATTGATTGGAAATTTATGAGAATTATGTGATTATTTTATAGGTGACGATTAATTATTGTTTGACATTTTTGAGGAAAATTCAGAAAAAGCTAAGAAGTTCAGGTAAGCGGGGTTCATATACTAGTTTTGCATAAAAGAAATAAAATGAGGTTGGCTTTGAAAATAAACATGTTTGTCTTTTAAAAGAAATCTTAAAACGACCTCAAATGTTTATTCTGCATATGCATAAATTCTATATAAGAGAAAGTATTTTTTGTCATGACTGGTGTAGACATGAGCTAATTTTGTGCAGTCTATTTCTGAACTATGCAAAAAGAGCGAATATGAAAATCTAAAAGTTTTGCTATGAATAAATGAAGATGTTTCGGTTTCTATTTATTTCGAACACGTGAAATGATCTGAAGCTATTCAGTATTTTGTTTTGATATGATGTGTCATCTGAAAACTTTGGCATGAAGTTCTAATTCTGTATCTGAATGTGATCTGATTCCGATGATGTTTCGTTTTGTTTCTGTTAAGGCCCAGCCACGGGTATAATGGTGGTTTATAACCCTACCACGGGGTGAAACATGGTATACGGCCCAACCACGGGTATAATGATGGTTTATAAACCTACTACAGAGGTGAAATATGGAATACGACCCAGCCACGGGTATAATGGTGGTTTATAACCCTACCACGGGGGTTAAACATGGTATTTATCTCGATATGATGCTATGAGATGATACGAATATAATGTTTCAGTTTGGATATGCCAAAGGATTTTCTTTTTGGGAACAAATTTGTTTTTCTGAAAATTTTGCTTTGATATTTTGTACCAAGTTTTGTTTATGAGTTCTGAAAATAAATATGTTGTTTCTGCATTCTGAAAGTAATTTTGTTCTGCATATCGAACATTATAAATGCTCATGTTTACATACTGATATATGCTCTCTACTTACTGAGTTATCGATAACTCACCCCTTATCTCCACAATATTTTTCAGATATTTTGATGGTTCAGCTGATGATCAAGATTTTGAGGCATTGGGTGAGATGATTTAAGTATAGTAGTTTGAATCGAATTTTCTATATGATGTTGAGAATTTGGAATCTATTCTTTATATTGTTGAAAGGTGAGTTTAAGTGTTAGGAAGTAACTCTCCGTCCCGTGCGAGACCGGGGCGTTACACATCTACTACGGATGCTTGATTTTTCATATTGCACGAGAATTAACACTAGTCTAAACAGACCACGGATAATCATGGAAGTAGAACTTGTGGTCAACCCTAAATATTGAAACAACTAATAGTTGAATGTATAGTGATAATGTTTCTTTGTAATAGGTAGCTAGCTTGTCGAATTCTTCTATACATAAATAGCCACATGAATATGCAGGTGGCTAGCTTTTTTTTTCTTTTCTTTTTTTTTTCTTTAATTTAAAAATTACTTTTAATATTAAAATATATTTCTTGTTTCGCATTTCTAGTATTAGATCGAAGCGTAGAGCACTTTATAAAAGAATGTTGATTTGGAGAACCTAGAGATGCCAAGATCTCATATAAACCGTAGTAGAAAAAATTAATAAAGAGAGCATACCTATAACCATTGGAGAGAAAAACGCAACGGTTCACTCTTCTACGTCCAAGTCTCACTCTTAAAAAAAACTCACATTAATGAGAAGTGTAGAGTCAATAGTGTATTTGGAGTGGAGACCGTAACCTATGTATAATACCTGAATTCTAATTTTGCCCATCATAAAATGTGGCGTCCCCAACCTCGGCTTGATGGAGATCAAAGTGTCGGGACATACAACACAAAGTTATATACTCCCGTTCATGACAAATGATATGCAATGTACCAAACAAACATCTAGAAATATACATTGATCACAGCGGAAAAAATCTTTCAGTTTATGTATGTCCTAAAAAACCATACAAGAATAGTAGGGTCACAAACATTGACCCTTCATAAACCACAAAAGCTTAACATATTGTTTTATGATACATAGTTAAAAACATGATCCTTCTTATTCCTCTATGATTTTTCAAAAGTCCGTTTATCAAACACCTAAATATCTCCATATAGAAGACAATCAATACAATTTGGCCTTCAAGGGTGAAATTGTCTTCAATCATCTTAGGCTGGTCGTCCATCACATTCTCTTTCTTCAAAATCTAATTGAGCGGGCTGAAACAATAGATATTATATGGTTAGGAAATCTCCATAACTAATAAAAATTAGAATCTAATTTGCCTAGAATACAATTTACAAAGTTTCCCCTTAATTCTTTGAAATTTGCAAATAAGCCCCTAAACTTTCAATAATTGCAACCGGGCTGCAATTTCACCAAACTTTACAAACCCCATGTCTTTTGTTTTCTAAATCCATTTTTGAGCTTAGAAATTTGAGAATCACGCTTCTACTATGGGAAGCCCATCCAGGCCAAGACCCTTAAAACCCTAAAATTCACTCATTATGATTTTTGGTCCTACTTGCATATCATTAAAGACTTAATCCGAATTTAGCACTAAATCACCTTTTAAAGTTGAGCTTAGTAACATGTTAATTTACTAGATTCATATCCTTTAAGACCATATTTCCATCATATGAACAAACAAACAAACAAACACAACCACAACACGAAACTTACAACCCGAAGCCCTAGCATGGTGTCCTTAGCATTTCTCTTGCAAATCAACATTAAGAACTTCAATAAACTATACATCCTAACTTATAACATGCTAAATACTCATTTCTATATGGTATTACACAATCCTAAGCAACAAATTCATTATATCGAAGAGATAGAATTTTGATCACACACAAAACCCTAAAATCGAAACATGCTTGTTCTTTGTTGTAGAATAATTTGACTAAATCCTTATGTAGCATGCAACTTTTTTTGAAATCACACACCCAAGATCATCATAATCAAATCCTAGCTAAGTGTAACACCCTGATCTCGAAGGTCCAGAGAGTTAGCTCTTAATACTTAACATCAAACTTCAATCACACAACTATAAAATCCAGAAAACTCCATAAAATGTTAATCCATTTAATCAACCCAAATATCTATGTTCCTTCATGAGGACAACTAAGAAATTCTCAATAACATAAATTAAAATGTAACACCCGGACCCAATGAAGCTCAATTTGTTTTTTATTTATTTATTTTGTTTTAGTTTATTCTTTTTATTTTTTTTCGCACGTTAACTACGTTAACTGCTGCACGTTTCATTTCTTTCCGTTTATTTTTTTTTCCACTTAAGTTTCCCTCTCGCCCACGGCATGCATGATCACACACGTCTCTAATGTTTTCTTTATCTACTCCATGCACACGCACGTTTTTGTTTTCTTTTCTCGTCCGCATACATGTCTCCTACGGCTCTAGGGTTTCTTTCTACGTTCAATCACCTTTATATATATATATATAGTTATACTTTCTGCAAAACACAAAGCCGCAACACCCTCAGTTTCTTCCCACCGATCGAAAACCAGCCCAACGCCTACACCACGCATGTACGTTCACAGCAAGCCTGCACTGCTTCTCAACCTCCATCAAACCCTCCACTGAGTTCCAGCCACTGCTACTGTCTTCAACCACTGCTCCACTGTCACAAGCGAGCCAGCCCGAGACGTAGCTTGGCATTACTGCATCAGAAAAGCCAATGCCGTGTGCACTTAGCCGAACGGAAACCACCCAGTGTGAGTCTTTCCCCTGCACGGCGGAAGCCACCAGTCATTGCCCAGCCCCTCGTGCAACCGTAAGCCACCGTATCTGCACCATGCACACGATGCCAACCACTAGCAGCCACGAGAAGTCATCCCCTGTTTTTGATCATCAAAACAGAGCCATTTTTCTCCACTGCGTAAGGCTCCTGTACGGGTTGCCCAACCACTGGGAGGGTTGCTGCGTGCAGCCGTCGCCCCCTCTGCCCCGAGCCGCTATCACCCACTGGAAATCAGTCCTCCACCACCCAGTGATGTCCAGCGCCACCGTCCGAAGCCTCCATGCATGCCACATGGTGCGTAATCTCCCTCTCGGTCTCTCTGTCTCTCACTCTCCATTTTCTCCCTCTCCCGTGCTTAGCCCAGCTTGACAGCATGTCCGCCGCACGCCTGCTCTCCAACCGTGTCGCCACTGCCTACCCAGTCCAGCCATCGCACGCTGCCGCTTGTTTTCCCTCCCTGAGTAAGCCCCTGCCATCCACATTATTTTGTTTTCCGTAAGTTTTATTGGTTTTCAAAGAAATGAATGAAATTACATTAGTGCCCTTTTACTAAGTGTTATATTAATGTGCTTTAAAATTCTTATTATGTATTCGTACACTCTTATATAATTATGATTACAAAAAATCATTTAAGTATTTTAATATGTTTTTTAAGTAAAGATTTATTTTAATAGTAAACAATATTGGTGTAATGTTATTTTTACATTTTAGATATGTTTTAGGTCTATTTAAAATTGTTATGGGTTATTTTTAAAATATTTTAGAATAATTATATTATCTAGTATTAAACTTTATAGTTGGTTTTCAATAATAAATTGGTCTGACTTTTAAATGTTTTAGTCGTAGTATTAAGTTAGCATTGATGATTTTAGAAAGTGATGATTTGTAATTTTAGGTTTTGAGGAATTAAATAGGTTATTTTATAAGCTTAGGATTAAATATCGAAATACGTGATTAATTGGAAATTTATGAGAATTACGTGATTATTTTATAGGTGATGATTAATTATTGTTCGACCTTTTTGAGGAATTCCGAAAAAGTTAAGAAGTTTAGGTAAACGGGGCTCCTATGCTAGACTTTGCATTTAAAATAAAATGAGTTGAGGTTATTTTTGGAAAATATACATATTTGATGTTGAAAACAAATTTGAACTGCCTCAGTTATTTGTTCTGCATTACTCATGAGATTCTGTTTAAGAAGAAATTATTTTCTGTCATGACTGGTGTAGACATGAGCTTATTTTTGACATTCTGTTTTTGAACCTTGGAAAAGAGAGCGAATATGAAATTTTGTGCATAAATTATGTTGTGTAATGATTTTGTTATGTTCTGAAGATTTTTTATACTCTTATATAATCTGATGTGATTTCTGAAAACCTCTGGCAGAACATTCTGTTTCTGTTTCTGTTCCGTTTCGACCTCACCATGGGTGTAAAACTGTAGCCTCTGTTCAGGTTGGTACCAACTTTTCTGTTTTTGGTGCACCCACTTTGGAAACAAAGTGGTTTTCTGCGTGGTATTTCCTATGTGTACACTCGGGGCTCCGAGAATGAATAAGGGGAAGATTCACATTCTGTTTCTGCTCAGTTAGCTACTGGGGTTTGCACAACCCTACCACGGGGGTTAAACATGGTATTTGTTCTAATATGATAAGATAAGATGTGATGTTTCAGTTTATGCTATGCCAAAGGGATTTTGATTATGAATATTTTCGAACTTCCAGTTTATGCTATGCCAAAGGGATTTTGATTATGAATATTTTCGAACTTTCGCTCTGATGTTTTTGATAACATGTTCTGATGCTGCATTTTGCAAACATTATTCTGATTCTGCATTCTGAAAGAAAATATTTTGTTCTGCATTCTGATTTTTGTAAATGCTCATGTTTACACACTATTATATGTCCTCTGCTTACTGAGTTGTTGATAACTCACCCCTTATCTCCATATATTTTTCAGATAATTTTGATGGTTCAGCTAGAGAACAAGAGTAGAAAGTTTAGTAAGGTGTGATGATCGTAGTGGAATAAGTGCCTGAGGGTACAAATTCTTATTTGAGGGTCGTAGTTAGTAAATTGATTTATTTTTCGGGTATTTGATTTGATGAGTTGAGGATGTTTTCGAGTTTTTGGAGAATTTCTAATTTATGTTATTGGGGATTTCTTTATTGTCGCCATGGAGGAACTTAGATTTTTGGATTGATTAAGTGGATTAATATTTTATGGAATTTCTAGATTTTATAGTTGTGTTATTTAAGTAAATTTTAAGTATTAAGAGCTAACTCTCCGGACCTTCGGGATCGGGGCGTTACATAAAAACTCTCCAAAACTCGAAAATAGCCTTAACTCATCAAATCAAAATAACCAAAAAATAAAACAGTTTTCTAACTACAACTCTCAAATATGCACTTGTACCATCGGACACTTATTCCATTACGGACATCACACCTTGCTAAAACTTCATACTCTTGTTGTCCAACTAAACCATCAAAATTATCTAAAAAGTAATTGGAGATATGGGGTGTGTTATCAACAACTTATTAAGTAGAGAATATCTACTAGTATGTAAACATGAGCATTTATAGAGATCAGAATGTAGAACAAAACATTTTCATTTTTAGAGTGCGAAAGCAGAACATGTTATCAAAATTTCAGAATGAAGATTTAGAAATAATTTCATTCAGAAATATCCTTTGGCATAGCATAAATGATCATCATCATCATCAGAACATCATATCATAACAGAAACCATGTATAACCCCCGTGGTAGGGTTGTGCATCTGCGGATAGCCAAGCAGAACATAAATCACTCTGTCACCAAGGTGTGCACTTGAAACTGAGACCACTACTATAACCTGTGGCAGGGCTGTATCCACTTTTATAATCCATGGCTGGGCCGTATCCACTATTATTACCTGTGGTTGGGTCGTATCCACTATTGTAACTTGTGGTTGGGCCATATCCACTATTGTAACCCGTGGTAGGGCCGTAACTAAATAGAGCGGAAACATAATCAAATTTAGAATCAAAGAGTCATGCTAAAAATTTTCAGAAATCACATCTTATCCAAACAAAGTACTGAACAAAATCATATCATCTTTGTAATCGAAGCAGATCCAAAGCATATTTACATAATTATGCACAAATTTTCATATTCGCTCTTTTTGCATAGGTCAGAAATAGAATGTAAAAAATAACTCATGTCTACACCAGTCATGACAAAAATGCTTTTTCTTTCATCAGAATTCAATTAGTAATGAGAAACAAATAACTGAGGTTATTTTCACATTTCTTTTCAAAACACAAAATGCACATTTTCATAAATCAACCACAGTTCATTTTTATTTTTATGCAAAGTCTAGCATAGGAACCCCGTTTACCTAAACTTCATAGTTTTTCTAGAATTTTCTCAAGAAATGCCAAACAAATATTAATCGTTACCTATAACACAATCACATAATTTTCATAAATTTCCAATCGAACATGTATTTCAATATTTAAACCTAAGATGCTAAAATAACCTATTTTAATTCCTCAAAAACCTAAATTCACGTAATCCTCAAGTATCGTCACATTTCTTAAGTCATCAATGTTGTTTTAATAACTTGACTAAAACATTTAGAAGTTTGACCTATTTATCATTGAAAACCAACTATAAAGTTTAATACTAGATAATATAATTATCCCAAAATATTTTAATAATAAACCATAACTATTTTTTTAATAGACTAAATCACATCTAAAGTGTGAAAATAACATTACACCCATATTGTTTACTCTTAAAATAAATCTTTACTTAATAACATGTTAAAATACTTAAGTGATTTTCTATAATCATAATTAAAATGTTCAACATAAGATTTCACACCTACTGTAAAAATAATATGCTAAGTACAATTTAAGAATCCTATGTATTCTCTGTACAATATCTTATACATCCCATAAAGACCACGTAAAACAGATTTAATATAAACAAAATTCCCAACTAAAACCATCCAATAAAAAGGGAAATTTTGAAATTTTATACCAAAATATTATGCAAAAACTAAGTTTACGTAGACTTAAAAACGTTTCATGAGATTCGGTGCAACAGTTGGTGAGGACAGGGGCGCGAGGTACTCACCGAGAAGGGAGGAGCTATGTGCGGTGCGGAGAGGAAGGTGGTTGTCCCGACGACACAGTTGGGGGCATTGGCAGATCACTAGTTAGAGAGAGAGACCAACAAATGAGAGAGAGAGACCAACAAATGAGAGAGAGAGAGATGGAAAGAGACGGAGAGGAGAGTGGGTGAGATTGGCAGAAGCTTACCGAGAGGAGAGCGATGGACCTGGATGGGGTACCGCGCCTGGCGAAGCTCCCTATGTGGAGGGATGTCAAGGGGGAGCTTGGCGGCGTAGGGTGGCAGGTTGTTTGCACACGGGGAAAGCAACTTCCTCTATTTCAGAGGTAAAAAATAGAGTATGTCGTGGGTGTTCTTCCTTCAACGGCTAGGCGAGAGTGGTTGGCTTTCCATGGTGGCGAGGATGGCCTGGAGGGTGGTGCACTGTTTGCAAGGAGGAGTTGCTGACTATGAGTCGATGTGGCAGGGTAGCGACGTCATGGAAAATAAAACTGTGTTGCGTTACTGCTTGGCTAGCGGTTGGGGGTGCTGCACGGCATGGGGTGTGTTTACATCACCAAGGCGGATGAGTGTTCTGCAGTGGCTATCTTTCGGTGTTGGTGGTTTGCTTTGGAGGTTTATGATGAGCGTTGAGCCGAGAACGCGGAGAGGCAGTGAACGAGAGGGAGTTATGCGTGGGTTGCTGCGGCTACTACTTTTTCAGGAGAGGAGTACAAGTATATAAAGAGTTGATTGGCAAAAACCCTAGGGGGAAAAAAAACAAGAGACGTGCAAGATCATTAATGCCGTGGACGTGAGGAAAACTCTAGGGGTGAAAAATAGGCGAAAAAAAAAAAACGTGCTGGGAAGTTAACGTGTGAAAAAAAATATAATAATATAAAAACCCTAAAGTTGAGGAGAATAGAGGCGTACGTGCATGGGAGTGCAACCGTGCATGGCGGCGAAAAAGATAATAAATAAATAAATAAATAAAAATTGAGCTTGACTGGGTCCAATTGTTACATTCTCCCCCCCCCTTAAAAAAAATTTCGTCCTCGAAATTTGCTAGTGCAACAAGCAAAGCCTAAATATTTATCCGCTACAACCATTCCATGCCTACCCCAAACGTCAATCATAATGTTGAACTTAATTAATATTCCAAAATTGTCGAACCCAATATTCCAACTTCTAACCCTCCAATATTGTCAATCATATTCTCCCATATTTTCCCTAGCCCTTCACGATCTCGCACACTACCATTTCAAGTCTAAAATATGAACCTCAATAATACAATTAAAGACCCAAAAATAAATTTCAAATTGTCCACCTAATATAAAACCTCCACTACAAGAAATGAGACATTTTCCAGCGTTCAAAACCGCCGCAAATACACCTAGTAATCGTTGGAGTTGCTTTATTTCGGTGATTTTTAAATTGCCACAGGTTTGAAGAAATCCTAAAGCCATTTTAGATCTGTTTCGTCGAATTTAAAAACTTGCTGCAATAGAACTATTTACAATGATAAATTGTCGCCACAAAACGAACAAAAAAATGCCAAAATAGGTGGTTTCAGGTTCCAACATAATCGCCGAAAGAATTAACACCAACGACTATTTACGTTACGAATGCTCAATTAATTGCCGCAAGTGATCCATGTTAATACCAGCGATATCAAACTATCGCCACTATATTTTATTTTCCGCAAGTCTTGATCGCCGCTAATGTCAACTTATTCGCCGTAATTGTCTTTGCCCATTTTCAACGATCCTCACATTCGTCACATTTGAAGCTATTACAACAAAGGAGTAATCGCCGCAAAAGAATTTTGGCCGCCGCCAAAAGTTAACTGCAACGATTAAGATTGTTGTCGCTATAAATATCTGCCTGTAGGATTACTTTTTTTCCAGCACGTAAAACTCGTCATAGTTGAGTTTTTGCATCGATTATTTAAATCGACGTGGTCTACACTTTATTAAGTAACACTATTTTCAGCAATTAATAATCGCCGCAAAAGGTTCTTTGATTTTTTTTTCCGCTACACCTAGAGACGTTGTCTGGGCTTCATTTGCACACTTCATCTAATGGAATACAGTTTATTCAATTAACAATATATTTATCTTAAGTCACTAAAACAATATTAATTATAACTTACTTTGGTGTAATATTTTTTTAGTGACTGACCTGGAATAGGATAAATATATGTTAATAAAATAAACTGCACTTAATATTGTCAAGTAAAATAGTATTGTTTCATTAATGCTATATAATACTTAGTGTTTGTCTGGCAGTACCCATGCCTTATGATATTAAATACTTAGAAACATGAAAGATAAAGGAAAAAGATTGACCTTGCACTATATATTGTCATACCCTGCTCCTTCCTTTTTACGTACGCTTCTTCTTTCTGACATATGTTCCGTCTTTATGATGCAAGCAAATCCCGAGGGTAGAGATTTTGTGATTGTCTGCCCCTTCTATCTAGCGACTGCCAGACTCGTCATGTGTGTCGAACCATGATGGCGTGTTTTGAAAGATATCGTGTGACTCCTAGGGCACGCCTAGTATTTTAAATATGCTGGAAATATTTAAAAGGAGTATTTTCAGTATTATTTAATTAAGATTGATCTTAAATATGACAATCATAATATTCATGAAGAGCTCCAAAAATATTATAATCGTCGGAAATCATTTTAATATTATTATTAAAATGATTTCAATTATTTAAGATATTATGAGATTTAAATTATGTTAAAAGCTTTTATTAATTAAATGGTTTTATCATCTTTAATATGTTAAGTGAGACTTCATTATTTTATTAATGATGAAGAAATATTATTTTATAAACTAAAGTTAGTTTAAAATAATATTCTACCTTAATTCCTCTAAGTGTTTTTAATTAAGTTAATGTTTTACGCGTTTTCAAATCAGTGTTTGAGATCCATCGTTAGATCATTAAGTGGATCCCCAGATGAAGGGACTGGGTTAAATACCCAGACCCCCTCACTTTTCCCTCAGCTCTCTCTCTCTCCTCCCTCTCCCCTGTGTACGCAGTACGCGGCCTCCCCTCGCCCAAACTACTCCATGACCCAGCCCGGCATCGTCATGTGTTGCCAGCTCTCACCGCCGGCACCATAATCTCCGCCTCCCCCCAGCGAGCCTCCCTTAGCCGAGCCCTAGGTCCAAGCCACCACTTTATGTGGTGGGTAACCACTGCACGTGATGGACAGTCACTGCGCGTGACTGACCACCACTGCACACGGCTAGATACGCTGTGTATCGCCTTTCACCGCCATCACAAGGCCATCACGAGCCATTCCAAGACCACACCTCGCTATCCAAGCGTCCAAACGGTTCCCGTACGTGGGTTAGCGGCCATGTACGACCCTTCCGACGTCATCGACCGTGACGGTCAACAGGCAACACACGGGTTATCCCGTCGATGGTATAACTCTCTATCCCTTTTAATTATGTTTCATATTGATTAGTTGACTAGGTTGTGGACTGTGTTGTTGGTATTTGTGAAGTAGTTGTGATGTGGTGCTGTGTGATGAAGTGTTGGGCATTCTGTGTAGTGAAGTGTTGGGCATATCTGTGTCGTATGGAGATGTGTTGTGCTGTGTAGTGTGCTGTGAAGTGTTGGACATAATTGGGAAGTGTGTTGTTGTGTACTCTGTGGTGTAGTGTGTGTAAAAGGAGTACACATGGAGTGTACTCCATGTGATGGAGTGACGCACCACACAGCGTGTATGCCATAATGGTGATGTGGAGTGATGTGTATGAAGGGAGTACATGTGGAATGTACTACGTGTGATGGTGTAATGCACCATATGGCAGATATACCATAATGGTGATGTGGCGTGGTGTATGTGAAATGGGACAAGTACACGATGAGTGTACTCTGTGTGCCATATGGTATATGAAGGGAGTATACGTGGAATGTACTCCATGTGGTGGAGTGATGCACCATATGGCGGGTACGCCATAATGGTGAGAGTCCTGCTATAGGCAGGCACGGTGTTGTGCCTGCGTACGGATGCCACTGACGTGGCAAAATGCCACGTCAGCAATTAATTATTTAAAAAAAAAAACAAATGCAAAACAGGACAGAACAAAGCGAGAGAACAGAAACGAAAGGAAGAGAAGCCGATATTCGAAGAGGTCAAGCGGCAGAACTGAAAATAAGATAGAGAAGCCGAGATTTCGAACAGAACAAGTGGGAGAAACTGAGAAAAAAAATAGAGAAGCTGAGATTTCACTGTCAAAGTAAGAACCCCTTCTTTTGATTTTTTTTCATCTTGCTTCGAATTTTTATTGCCGAGATTTCATCTTGCTTTGCTATCTGTCGGTAGTTCACATTTCTTCTGTGAGTTTTATTTTTTTGAACCCCTGTATTTGGAGAAAATTTCTTCTGTTTGTATTCTTGTCGGTAGTCCATGTGAGTTTTTAAAAATTTTAGCATTGTTCATTCAGACAAACAGAAGAAATGTGCGAAGTCCCATGTTGTAGTAAGTTGTAGTGGTCTTCAACTTCAAGTAAGAACCCCTGTATTTTAGCATTGTTTTTAAAAAACTGGATTTTTTTTTTTATAAAGTTAGTGTGCTTTGTGTAGTATCTTACATCTAGACATTTCCATTCATTAAATTTTTACTACATTTGAAGTATTTGACATTTGACATTATCATTGGCTATTCTTTAATTTTCAAACTTGATAGTATTGATCTCCATAATTGATACAACATTCATAGTGATAGAACTCGTAAAGCAGGAACTGGAATTAAACCACATGCCTTAGAAAACCATCCTAAAGTTTAGATGGAATCGTAAACCTCACTTTGCCATCAATAATTATACTGTCTTAGCAAAAATAATGATGGATTGGGGTGGGTTGAGAAGGTCGAAGTCTCATTTTATTTGCAGTAAGCTTGGCTGGTTTTTAAAAAATGCCCAACTTGATTGTAATATTTTTTCCTGAAAAAATGTTGAGTTCCCAACTTGATTGTGTATATATGTTGCTGCAGATTTGTATAAAGATTTATTGTAAAAAGTGGCATTTAGTGTTGCTGCAGTATTTACGTAAAAAGTAAGACCCACTTGGTTTCATTGTTGAGGTAAATGGAGAAAGACAAAGAAGATGCATCCCGCATAGCAGCTCCTATCACCAATCCATCAACGCAGGTATTGTAAACCTCTTTCAACAGTTGGCGTGTGTTTATTTTATGTGTAGTCATTGTCCACTTGGGTTGATTAACATTATGTTGCTATATGTTAGGACATATCAAGACCACTACATCCAAATTACATGCCAAGTTACTACGGTCCAGTGCCTCATGCCTGGTTACCACCTTTTGTGCCTCCTCCAAGTGCCAGTCCATATCCATGGAGCAACCAGGTAATCTTTGGATGGTAAAGTAGTTTATGGGTTTTATGTTATGAACTTTCATATTTGGTCTAATTATTTATTTTTAATTATCTTTGGGAGAACTGCAGCAAGACCCATGGAGCTCTACTGTAGCTGCCACGTCAAGTGCCGCCATACCAATGATGGGACCTCCTCCAACTGCCTACCCATATTCATGGAGCAACCAGGTGATAATATCTTGGAATATTTATTGCAGTCAGTGTGCTTTAATTTTCTGAACTTGAATATTTCGTCTAATTATTTATCTTTAATTTTTTTATGGAAAACTGCAGCAACACCAATGGAACACTACCTCAGCTACCGCGTCAAGTACTGCTATCTTGAGTAGTTCCGCTCCCGCATCAAGCACTGCTGCCTTGTATAGTTCAGCCATACCAATGATGGGACCTCCTCCAACTGCCTACCCATATCAATGGAGCAACCAGGTGATCATTTTTTAGAGTATTTATTGTAGTTAATGTTAGACTTGAATATTGGTCTAACTAATTATGTTCACTTTTTTTTTTTTTTTGAAAACTATAGCAACACCCATGGATCTCTACTTCCGCTCCCATGTCTAGCTCCACAAGTAGTGTCAGCTCTAGTGTAGCTGTTAGTTCTAGTGTACAAACCAGTGCTAGTGTCGCTGCTAGCTCTTGTTCGACTTGACCAACATTTATTCCTCCAACTTCTACCAACCCATATCCATATGGTAGTGAGGTGATGTCTTGGATTCTCCACATGCACTGTCTTTTATATTATCCATAACATATTTTTACATATAATACTTTTTTCTCCTATTTTACAGGAAAATAAAGTGCAGCAAAGTAACTCTGTTGAAGAAATTAGTGAGGCCACATTAGACTCGATAGAAGTTGAAGCGCAATCTACTGCCTCTTTGGGTAATACGGTTGATACCAAGGAGGCTGGCACTGATGGGGGTGATATCACTGAGGAGCCAAAGCCGGGGATGCACTTTGAGTTAATGAATTACTATAAACATTACAGAAAGCAATGTGGTTTTCCGGTAATGACACAAAGGAGTAAAAGAGAGAAAGATGGGACTGTGAAATATGTCACTGTGGGATGTGCTCGGGGTGGCAAGGCACGAAATAGGGCATCAAACGTCTCGAAGCCTCGACCAACAAGCAAAATAGACTGCAAGGTAAGGATGAATGTCATGTTAAAGGATGGGAAGCTGTGTGTCACATCTGTATTTAACACACACAATCATGTGCTCAGTCCAAAAAAATCGAGGATTTTCAGATGCAACATAGAAGTTAATGAGTCTGTTAGGAGAGTGTTGGATACAAATGAGAGGCTGACATACGAATTAATAAGAGTTTCCATCCTCTTGTCACTGAGGCGGGTGGGTTTGAGAACGTACCATTTGGAGAAAAAGATTGTCCTAACTACATTGACAAGGCACGACACCTACGTCTTGGTAAAGGTGGTGCTCAAGCTTTGTTTGAGTATTTTAGAAGGATGCAATACAAGAATGATGGCTTTTTCAGCCTTATGGAATTGGACAATGTGATAGATTGAAAAGTGTGTTTTGAGCGGACGCCCGTAGTAGAGGGGCCTACAACTACTTTGGAGATGTGGTAACATTTGATACCACATACCTGACAAATAGGTATGGAATGCCATTTGCACCGTTTGTGGGTGTAAACCTTCATGCACAGTCAATCCTGTTGGGTGCAGGCCTTATTTCAAGTGAGGATACAGAATCATTTGTTTGGTTATTTAAAGCTTGGCTTGATTGCATGGATGGAAAAGCGCCTAATACAATTATTACAGATCAAGATCGTGCTATGAAAAATGCCATCGCCATTGTCTTTCCCAGCACGCGGCATAAATATTGCTTGTGGCACATATTGCGAAAGGTCCCTGAGAAACTTGGTTCCCATGGTCAATACAAATGTGGCCTGAAAAGTAAGTTGCTATCTTGTGTATATGACTCTCTTACAATTGAGGAGTTTGAGAATTCTTGGAAAAGCCTCAATGATACTTTCCACTTGCATGAAAATGCATGGTTGCAAAGCTTATATGCAGAAAGAGAGTTTTGGGTGCCGGTATATTTAAAGAACTCTTTTTGGGCTGGAATGAGTACAACTCAATGCAGTGAGAGCATGAATACTTTCTTCGATGGCTACATGCATGCCATAAAAAATCTTAAAGAATTTGTTAATCAGTTCGACAATGCTCTCAAGACAAAAATTGAGAACGAAAACCAAGCTGACTTCAATTCATTTAACTTCACCATTCCTTGCATATCACACTTGGCTCTTGAGATGAAGTTTCAAGATGTATACACAAATGCAAAATTTAAGGAGGTTCAGCAAGAGAAAATGGGAATGATATATTGTCATTGTTGTTTCGAGAAAATGGAGGGAGTAATCGCAATTTACTCGGTCGATGATCAAGTAAAGGCTGAAGATTTCATCAAGGAGGTTACGTATACTCTTTACTTTAATGGGGCCGAGTGTGAGGCGAAGTGTGTTTGTGGGTTGTTTGAGATGCAAGGGATAATATGTAGATATATTCTTGCAATCTTTTCAGTTAAGAAAGTCCGTGAGTTGCCAGAGAAGTACATATTAGACCGGTGGCAAAAAGACATAAAACGGGCTTATACTTTTATTTTGACCAATTATGATGCTATTGATCGGAGACCTGAAACTGTTAGGTATAAACGTATTTTGAGAACTTTCAATGAGGTAATAACAAATGCAGTTTCATGCGATGGGCATACTGAGGAAATGATTTCAAACTTGTATGCGATGAATGAGGTTTGGCGCACATCGAAGCCCTCCAACACAGATTCCAATGTTAGAGGAAGTACCATGAATGCATTCACAGAAGGAAGTTCCAAGAAGGTGCTAAGTCCCCATGTTGTCAAAGGCAAGGGAAGACCCCCGTGTAAGAGGAGGATGTCCACGATGGAGGAAAGAGTGAAGAAAATTAAAACTAAGACTGCGAATAAGAGAAAAGATAAGGGAAAAAGTTGCACTGTGGTAGGAGCATATTTATTGTCATTATTACCTAATGTTACTTCTACTTACTTCTGAACTCTAATTATTTTTTATGTTTTCAGAGGCGTAGATTGGACACCGAACCATTGGAAAGCATTGAAAACCAACTCGGCCTATCGGAAATGAGGATGTAAGAAAATGTACAAACTCCCATAATGGTCAATGAAGAAAGTGGACAACATCCGGTGATGGGGACACAAGAAAGTGTACACTTTCAACTTGAGGTCATTTTTTTGTATAGTTAGTGGTTTTTATTATGTGGGTCTTACTTTGTCTACTATTATGTTCACAGATACAACTAGGAATGGATGGAATGCAGCTGGAGACGGCAGATGGAACGCAGCCCAGCAATTTCTTGTAGCAAGATTTTAGAGATCCATTATGTTTACTTGGCTTGAGTGTCGATGGAATTTGGGTTGTTTGTGGGTATGTTGGAGTATGTTATGTATTAGTGGTGAAAGTGTACGTTTTGTATATGTGGCATAGTATTTGAGGCCACGCTTTGCACATTTTGTATCCAAGTACGCTATATATTTAAATTTGAGTTTCTATCCAAGTAATCAATTTATGTGGTTTTGATTGAATGTGAATGTTTGATTGGTTATGAGTTGAGATTATATTGTATTTGATATTGCCTCTTATGTCCACATGGAAAAAAGTAACTCAATAAACTTGTAGTTTAGTCCTGTCAAATATTTTCACGCATATGTCTAATTTTTTAAATAACTCCTAACATGTTCAGACAAAATAAAGTCTTAGGAATGAAGATTTTATACAAATCAGAATAACGTCTCAAATACATAATTTCAAAGTCTCGATTTACAAATGCTAAGTTTCTATAAAATACAAATACAAACTCGTTAACGCAGTGAGAGTATCAAATATAAGTAAATAACTATGGCTATTAGCCAAAGTATAAGAAATAGTTTGCGTGCATGTAGCATGTCGGCTTCTTGACTACGAAACTGGGCGTGATCATTATGGAGTGCCAACTCCCTCTTCTCGAACTCTGCTTCTCTTTTTTTAAGTTCTTCATCTTGCCTTAATACTTCTGCTTGTCTCTTTTTAAGTTCTTCATCTTTCCTTAATACTTTTGTTTCTCTCTTTTTAAGTTCTTCCTCTTTCTTTAATACTTCTGCTTCTCTCTTTACATGGGCTTGCTCTTTGTATTCACTACTATCAGACCACTTGAAAAAGTTGCACTGTGGTAACCCTTGATTATAAATAAATAATCAAGGCAACTTGAGGTCAAAATTTTGTCATTATTACAGTAATATGAAAACATAAACTTGCAAGTACTATTAATTGCGTCTACCTCTTTGTTGTAGAGTGGACACCCAAAGAAAGCTCGTCCCGGATTTCTTCGGGTATTTGATATTCTAAGTACAACTTGATTCCCACAGCTGCACATTGGGACGTTACTCGATGTATGATTAAGCAACGATGTTGAAGCAACTGATGACGACATTCTAAATCTGAAAGAGATGTGAGACATAACATCAGTTATCAGCATATTCACTCTGCACTAAATTTCTATAAACCTTGACCATTTTCTGGAGGTTACCCACTTTTGAGACTTCAGATGTGTTTTACATGAAATATACTATTATGTAGCACTATACTGATATGAATCAGTTGTTGGATTTTGAACATGTGTTCTGTACAACCAGGTGCTCCTTATTTTCTAAATTTACTTGTGTTCTGTACATTATAGACGTAACTTATTTTTCCATTTTTAAATGTAGACTGTACAAAATTATCCCAAAAAATAATACTATAAATTAAAAGAAGACCGTACTGCAAAATGCCAACAAGAAAATGTTTTGTTTGGAAGAATATCATCGATTCAGGATGTGCATAAATTATAAGTAGATATGCTTGCATGGAGATTGCTTTCACGTGCATGCAGATATGCATATGGAGATATGCAGATATGCAGATTTGCATGCATATGGAGATTGCTTTCACGTGCACAATCCTATCAGTAGGGCACAATCCTATCATTATTAGTAGTTGGGGTACATTGCTTTCACGTGCATATGGAGTTTCCTGAGTTATACATTTAACTCCAATTTTTTTTTGTTTATTTTAGTAGTTGGGGTACATTGTAGGGATCCTTGTATGACTCAACCAAGTGATGGATGTGGATTGTCTATTTTCCTTGTTTTGTCTTTTAGGGAAATGGTCATTATGTGATATGATTTTGCTCATCTCCTGAGGCATAAGCAAATACCTATAAGCACAAGGCTTGGGATTTGTTAATTTACATTATGCAAGTTGTATTATTGATTTTTTTTTTAATTTTAGTGTTTTTGCCAACTTAGCAATGGGTTTTCACTAATAAGTAGTTCCAGAGCCTAGAGATAGGAGGGCTCTGGTAGCACCTCATTTAAGCATGTGAGAGAATAGGAGTGGAAAAGAAATAATTGAACTTTTTACGTGCAATAGGCTTATCTTGCATTAAGTTTGAATTAACTCAATAGGGGTATTCTTGTAGATATCTTAGTATAGTTCTTTGGAAGCTATCATATAGTGTTGGGCAGAGTTTTAAGCTCAAAGTTACAATGGAGACTTTGAATCCATGGTTTTAACTTGGGCAGGTAGAACTAAATTGCAATGTATTGAATGTATATTTATGAGAATAGGAAAGTAGAGATGTGTAAGTTGGTACAATTAATGATGAAGAGGAACGCAAAAAGTGACCATATCTTATCCTGAATCAATTCTTCATGTGGAAGGGTAGATTGTGGAAGATGCAACCCATATTTTAAATAATTATAGCAAAGTGAAGATGTGCATATCGAGTATGTGTGATTCCAGGGCATTTATTAAATAAAAAAGGAAGATATATCTCATATTAGGGCTTTGGAAACACTCAATTCAATTCTTTGTATTTGCTCTTTCTATTAGTATTTCCATTATATATGAAAAAGAAGAATGAAATGGATAGTCAGAGAAAATACAGGGTGATGGTTGATGGAATGCCCATCCTGCTTTTGTTACTACATGATGTACATATACATTGACAAGTAGTGATATATTTTCTTTCTGTTTCGTATGTGATGTTCATGCCTATATGTAAGACGTGGAATGCAAACTAATTAAAATGGAACCAACCATTTAGGAAACCCAATCTCCCTTTAATCAAACTAATCAAGAACCCACTTCAATCCAAAATAAATAGCTATTCACAACAACTCTCTTCATTTGCCAAATGCTTTTTAGTAATGAGACCAAGACAAGCAATAGAGGGAATTATAATCGAAAAACTATAAAAACACATACAATGATTCAGGGCTAACAACGAAACAACAATTAGAACTTATAAAGCAAAAAGAAATCATAAGGAGAAACGAATGAGTATAAGTAGCTTATTTTGGTGACATTTAATGGTTATATACACGTATATAGGGTTAGGAAAGTAACCTAGGATGGCGCCGCTTGGTGGATAGCTGGAGCGCGATTCTTCCTCGGCGTCGCACAGGTGCGTTAGGGTTAGGTTTAGGTTTGGGAGAGAGATCGGGCAAGGGAGCGAATCCTGAAAGGAGAAACGAAGAATAAGAAAGGGGAAGAAAATTTGAGAAACGAAGAGGAGATTCGATGAGTATGGGGAGAAACGAAGAAGGATTCGAAATCGCCCTGGGAGAGTAGAGAGTTTGTGGGAGGGAGGGAGGGAGACGGATCGAAGAAGAAGAAGAAATCCAAAATGCCGTGTTTTGGTTCACGGAGGCAGCCATAAGAGTGGAAACAAAACACACCATTTTATTTACTCCAAAACTGTGCGTTTTGTTTCCACGTAGGATGTCGTCTGTGGGGAGGCCTAACTCGTGACTGCATTTAGACATTTCCTAATGGTGATGTGACGTAATGCAGGTGAATGGAGTACATATGGAGTGTACTCCATGTGCTATAGTGATGCACCATATGGCGGGTACGCCATAATGGTGATGTGGCGTGATGAGTATGAAATGAGTACATGTGGAGTGTACTCTATGTGGTGGATTGATGCATTATATGGCGTATATGCCATAGTGGTGAAGTGGCACAACGTGTATGGAGTACACGTGAGGTGTACTCTGTATGGCATAGTGTGTATGATGGGAGTATGTGCGGAGTGTATTCCATGTGATGGAACGATGCACCATATGGTGTGTATGCCATGGTGGTGATGTGGCGTAACGTGCATGGAGTATATGCAGAGTGTATTCCATGTAGTGGAGTGACGCATCATATGGTGGGTGTGCCATAGTGATGATGTGGCTGAGCATATGTGAAGGGAGTACATGAGGAGTGTACTCCATGTAAAGGTACAGTGCACCATGTGGCGCGTATGCTATGGTGATGACTTGTAGGGTATATGAAGGGAGTATGTGCGGAGTGTACTCCATGAAGTGCAGCGACACACTGTATGGCGTGTCACATAAATAAGGATGGTTGTGCAATTGATAGGTGTAAAGCATGATGAGTAGTGTCGGGAACTGTGGAACAGTGTCCCGAAGTAGTTGCGATGTGGCCTGTAGTCTAAGGTGACAAGTGTCACCGTGTTGGACTTACGGCTGGGAATAAGGATGAAGTAGCGGAATAAGTGTAAGAGTACGCAGCGGAAGCATAACTGGGCAACGTCACCTCGTGACGTGGTTACTGACAGTCGTGCTTGCTATGTGGTGAAGCAATAGGGTACGAATGGCGTAAAGGGGAACGTGACAAGATGTCACGATGTGTCGAGAGTACGTGCAGAATCATACTCATAATGAGTTAGGAATTTATGTACCAGAGTGTTGGGTAACGCGACAAGGTCACTGTGTAGCTTGGGATTAGTCTCGAGCTATGTGACATGACATGAGACGTAGTTATGAATGGAGTCTTGTTGTGTTAAGTGTTGTGATGAACTGTCAAAAGGGACGGATAGCATGAAGAGCCATGCTAGCCCGGTTAAGAAAATGTTGGTATCGGAGTATGGCCCTTGTCCCTCGAAGCTGGTGATCAACGTGTTATATATGTTGATCTTAGGTGATAAGGGGTAGAGTACATGTGTAACATGGTGAGACACATGTGTCGGACGGATTCACTATATGTAATGGGTAATCTGTCATTAGTATAGTTACACGGTGCTTAAGCCTCAGAGTTGGCTTAGAGCCGTGTGGCTTGTATGGATGGGAATGAGGATTTAGTGTAGGCTAAGATGCATGAAGGTAGTGACAGGCGTATTGTTAGGATTGGGATGCGTGAGTCCATCGGTCGGAATCATGCATCAGAATATGGTCAGTAAGATGAATGTCTTAGTGTCTTAATCTTAAGGTGAATCATGGGTTCACTTTAGTGGATGAACACTCGAGGCAAGACTTTGAGTTGGAAAATGTGGTGACCATAAGTGGTTCTCGAAGGGTTTAGCATAGTAAAGGGCACGTAAGTGCACGGGATAGAAGGAGAGTGTTTCAAGTATAGCGTAGTTCTATTTATAGTTTAAGTTGCTTATGTATTAGATAGAGAATGACGCTAAGGTATGTGTATGCATGTATTTTGCCATCTGACAAGCACATGAATGGACTGCATGACATGCAAATAGCATGGAGTCCAGGTAAGTGTTACGTTCATACTCTTCTAGAGTCTTTATAAGATAAAAGAAAATGAAAATGAAAGCTTTTCCTTTATGACGCTTTAAGAAAAGACTAAAGACGTTTTACGAAAGAAAATGCTAATAGTTCAAATGTATAAGTATGTACGGCTCCTCCTTGGCAGCTCCTGTTTACGCAACCAAAGTATTAATTGTACGCATGTGAATGGATGAATATACGCTGTATCTATTGTATGTATTTTCTAAGAAAATCCATAAACTGATGAAAATGCATGAAAGGCATGACAACGGATGCTTTTATGGATCCTACTAACCGACGCTTTCATGTGCGCCACGAGGTGATGCTCATGGATGCCATGAGAGACGATGTTCAAGGTGACGCTTATGGATGCCATGAAAGCTGACGTTTAAGCCCATGTATGTTCTTAAATGACGTATGCACGAACAAACTGCTAAAGAAATGATAGGATTGAAATGAAATAAAAAAGGAAAAACTGCTAAAGAAATGATAGGATTGAAATGAACTGAAAAAGGAAAAGACGATTTTTGGGCCAAACGATGCTTTCACATGAAAATGAATGTTTTCTCACGAAAGGACTGTTAAAGGAAAAAATGAACTGAATGAAAGCTCCAGCTCTATAGAGCTGACATGAATGAATGAATGAATGAAAAGCAAAGAAAGACATGAAAGCATGAAATGTATGAAGATACGTAACAGCCACATGAATGAATGAAAAGGGTACCAATGAATGGGCAGATTGCAATGTCGGATAAGTAGTACTGGAAGTGCACCGAGTGCTGCCCCTTATGAAAGGGATTCCCAAGCCGTGGCCACGGGTGGAATCCGGCTCCAAAGGAAGACTGCTAACCCCAACACACGGGGCATAACAGTGTGTACTGGCCTATGAAAGTGATAAGAACGAATGGATGCATGCATGCACGTACGAACGCACGAATGCACGAACCTTTAAGAAATGAAGGCACTGACGGGGGACACGTTTTAAAGAAAGGAAAGCCGTTTGAATGGAAAATCCCGTCCAGTGATGTTTTCAAAAGATCGCACGTATGCACGTAAACATGCACGAACTCTTGAAGAAATGAAGGCACTGACTGGAGAAACGTTTTATGAAAAGGATGCCCATGCTTAAAAGAGAAAAATTCCGTCCAGTGACGTTTTCAAATGAACGCACGTATGCATGCACGTAATAGTATGTACGAGTGATGAATGCATGAATGAAAACCTATATTGTTATATTTTAACTGTATGAAGTAATGCTTACTAGTCTTCGACTCATTTTAGTTTTTATGCATGTCCCTCCCCCTACAGGAATTGCATGATCAGGACGGACATGACTAATGGGGAAGAGCACGGAAGTCTACGCACGAGTTTTAAACGTACGAGAGGCCTTTTATTGTAAAAAATTAATGTTTTCCGCTGTAAACCTCTTTTATCCTAAAGCACATTTTAATTTATAAATGTGGAGTCTTGCACCCTGGGTATGCAAGTGAAAAGTTTTAAATAGGACAGTAATTCCTGTCGTCCTTTTATAAAATATTTTGTAAAAAAAAATCCCACCACAAGGATGGGGCGTTACATATATGCCTTGAGAACATGTAGGATTCCATGACAAACCTTTTCAAACCATTTCCATCTAATTTAATAAATTAATGACATTCAATTCATCCATTGAGGTGGGGAATTCACATTAATGTAGTTATGGGCTATACACTAGGGTGGACCAATTGAAACCCAAAACTTACAACTTAACTACTAAATATTGAGAATACATATATCATTCAAATATGCCAAATGTGCTGCTCCTCTATCTTTATAAATTATATCTAGTTAGATCTGACAATTTGCACCTGGGCATGAGGGGTCGGCAGAACAGCTCCTTACAAGATTGCATCAATGCCCTTATCCTCGTGGGATATTTCATATTTCCATCTTGAAAAACACCAATATGACAGTTCTAGATAAAATATATCAATACACACCATTAGAGCAGTTATATGTAAAGGACCAGTTATATATAACAAAACGTTCTATTTGTTTAAACCAACATAGTGTCAGCGATGTAAGCATGCAAGCAAACCTCAATATGAGTAATCCATCAATCACTTCCAATATCCAACACCCAGATTTACATGTTGGGTCCTATAAAAAAACTACAACCAAGTAGAATCCCATGCCAAACCACCCACCTGTCCCACTTCCCCTCCACTTCTTTTGCAACTTTTATCAAAGCCTATATTCTGTAGCCTTTTTCCTGAGGAAACTAAACAAATTTGATATATACACTCCATTCAGCTATTATAAAGCAAAAACAACCAATAAGAAAGGGAAAAAACACTACTTGCTCAATTTCTCTAAGATGTATATGAGCAACTTTACATACAAAATAAAGGCTAGCTACCCTCTACATGCCTTTTAACAGGAGCTAATTTAATCCAATTGGAGATTTTAACAATCACAATAAATATTTATAAGTATGAAATATCCAAACTCATGAAAAATAGCTTTGTGATGCCTTTTGAGGCTTGAAGTGAGTTTATTTTGTATGCCTTTTGATGTCAGCAAGATGAAGTGAGGAAAGAGAGTTTCGAAATAGGCTCCATCAATGTCTAGAAAGAGTTAAAGAAACTGATGTCTGTGCCCAAAACTAGGGGACAATATTGGGTCACCGAAAACGAATTGGACCTCCACAATATTGTGTTATTGATGTTTTTTTGTAAAACAATAATTATAATAAATAAAAAAATAGCTCCTGTTAGGTGATTATAACAACACTAGGCAACTGGTATATACAACACATAAGAATTAAATCTCACCATAGCAGCCATTCCTTTGCTTGTCAATATATAACACGCATGAATCAGACCATAGAGCAACTCAGCTACTGATTCAACCAACTCATTCTCTATTCCTCTGTAAACATATCACCTGTAAAGCCCAAAAAAGTGAAAGAGCAATTATTCAAAATTGGCAACTGAATGCCAAGGCCGCAGTGGCCATGCATGTCACCATATAATTTTAACTATCATGAAATAAAAACATAGGAGAAAAGGTGAAAAAGAAATTGCAATTATCCCATGCTTGAGCAATCACGAAAGAAAGAGCGCACAGAAGTAGGAAGTGATATACGAATAGAGCGAGCAGGCCTCATAGCTAGAGAATTAATTCAAATCTCCAATCCAAATATTTGCATACAAATTGCCACTAAATTTTAACTATATTTTCCGTTAAATATTTTACATGTATAGACAAATTAAGCTTCCCACTTGTAACACCCCGTATTTTTTTTTTTTAGTGTATTTTTTTAATTGAAGGATTATTTGTTATTAATTTAAAATTTGATTATCTTGTTTTAAATTTTCAGATTTTATTGGGTTTTTTTTTATGATTTTTAATTTGTGAAAATTAAATTTGACATGTTTCCTTAATATTAATAATTGTTATGCATTTAAATTTCTCTTAATTTAAATTAGTTTGTGGGTTTTAAAATTATTGTATTGTTGGATTTAATTATTTTATTTTACTTAGTCACTGTGTTTAAATTTATTTTATTTAAAACTGTTGTGTTGAAATAATTTTCGTTGGAATTTTGTGATCCAAGTTGTGAGATTTAGGGCAAGTTTGAGGAGTAAGATGAGAATTTTGTGTTTTGTTTTAGTGTTTAAAATATTATGTTTTAGTATTATTATTGTATTGTGATTTGAAAAAGTTGAATTGTTTATTATATTTTGTATGGGGATTTGAAAAAGGTGTAATGATGAAATGAGATGAGATGAGAATTTTGTATCTCATCCCACCCCCCAAACCTGCCCTTAGACCTCATTTATTTTCCTTCATTTTTCTTTTTCCACTTTCTTTTTCTCTTTTCTCTTTTTTCTTCTTTCTTTTTTTTCTTTTCCTTTTCCTGAACTGCTCCCTCCTGCGCGCGACCCAGCCCCTCTCTCTCACTCCGTCCGATCCTTCTCTCTCCCAGCCCGCCGCCATGCGCCTCCGTCCAGTGACACCGCCCAGCCCACGGCCTTCCCCACCCTCCGGCGACCACCTCCCTCCAATCTCAACCCCTCTCGTGTCGCCGTTTGCCCTCATGGGCAACACTATGGTTTATAGATGAGTTTATATGGTTTATTTTAATTGAAGTATTTACGTTTGATTTGAGGTTTGAGAAAATATATATTCTTGAATTTGGAAGTACTCTAGCCTTGTTAGAGTTGATTATTAGGTTATATGAGTTAACTCACCGGACCCTCGGGAACGGGGCGTTACACCACTATACTAGATTGGAGGATTCTATTAGATTATTTCAGAAAATAAATCGGATGTAAGAAGCACATACTTTTCTAATCGGATTAATGTAAGTCTTTGAAGGTATACATGTCAATTTAGTGGTCTAAGGAATTTCTTCCATTCCAACTTAAATGGTGATAAAGCTAGAAATTGTGCGTCTTGTTGTCATCGAGGGAAATCACCTACATTGGTTGCATGGAAAAGCATTAGTGGAGTGTCTCACTGTCAATAGCAACCAGCTTTCACCAATATGTCCATAATATATGCAAATTTCTTCCCATTATTCAGCAAGAAAGCCAATGCGTTATTCAAGAGGATTCAACTTCTTTTTGATTTGGGAACTAGGCAAGGAATGGACCCTTGGTTCATATGGGTTTTGTCATCACTTTTCCTCACTTATTGGTCAAAGATCTATACTCAACCACTCATAGGTGCATCCCAAATGTTCATGCACTCAATAACCTGACTTTACGATAGGAGGTGAATTCTCCATCACGCTGGGACAAGGAAAAGATCGACACTAAGGCTATGTTTGGGTACTAGAGTATTTTCAACACTTTCTAAGTATTCTCGTACTTTTAAAAATACTTCACATGCCAAACAACTTAAAATATTTTCAATGGGACCCACAAACCCACTTTAATCTCTACTCATAACTATTCACAAATATTCTATAATACTTATCACTATTATATATAAATAAAAAATATTTATCACCATTATATATAAATAAAAAATAAAATAATTATAACATATAAATAAAAAATAAAAACACTATAATATATAAATAAAAAATAAAATCATTATAATATATAAATAAAAAATAAAATCGCTATAATATATAAATAAAAAATAAAATCACTATAATATATAAATAAAAAATATTTATTGCTATTATATATAAATAAAAAATAAAATCGCTATAATATATAAATAAAAAATAAAATCACTATAATATATAAATAAAAAATAAAATCACTATAATATTATCACTATTAAATATAAATAAAAAATAAAATCATTATAATATATAAATAAAAAATAAAATCACTATTATACATAAATAAAAAATAAAATACTATAATATTTATCACTATTATATATAAATTAAAAATAAAATCACTATAATATATAAATAAAAAATAACATTACCCTAAGAGTATGGAAATTTCCATGCTCTAGTGTCGACTTTTTACTTTGAAGACTGCATGGAACTTATTGAGGGACCACTCCCGACTCTACTCACTACAACAGAATGTGTATTTTGTGACAGAGGAAACTGTCACAAAAAAATGGCAAACCGTCACTAAACATATTTGGTGACGGTTTGAAACCGTCACCATGACCGTCACGTAAAGTGCGTCACAGAAAACATTTGGTGACGGTTTACTGTTGAACCGTCACAAAAAATATTTTTAGTGACGGTTGGAAGTGTTCCGTTCGGTACAACGTTCGAACGTTCCTTTTTTTGTGACGGTTATGAACTGTCACAGAAAATCACGTTCGGACGTAAAATTAAACGTTCGGACGTTATACCCGACCCGATTGGCGTTCGAATGAGAGAAGTTGACGTTTGTTGTATATCGTTCGAACGTATCATATTTACATTCGCATGTTAATGCGTCCGAACGTTAATTACAATAAACGTTCGAATATTTGTTCGAACGTAAACGTAAATGTTCAAACGTAGCGCGTTTAATGTTCGGACGTTATTTCGAATGTAAACGAAGGAGCGTCCGAATGCAAGTTCTTTGTTCGAACGTTAGTCGGTTTAACGTTCGAACGATTCAATTGTATTTACGTTCGAACGTTTGGTACAGTGTGAACCAACGTTCGAACGATTTTTATTTACATTCGAACGTACAGATCAGAAATACTAATTTCATAAAATTTAAAAACAAAATACCAATAGTATCATATTACATACCCAATTAAGAAGTAACAATGTCTTATAAAAGTACAAAATTAGATATTAAAACTAGTCAGAAATATTGATAAAATTTATTTCTTCTTTTTCCCTCGCCCACGGGGATTCTGTTGCAACGACATAACACGCTCCATTTGCACCATCATCTCTCGTTGCACTTGCTCTTGCACTTCACTGCGTATTCTTTCCTCCTGGTCTCTCTGTTGGTCCTGCAAACGCGTCTCTAAATGAGACTGTCGTTCTAAGAGAGACTCTAACTCTTGCTGTCTCGACCTCATATACTCATTCTCACGCCGTGCAGCTTCTAAATCTGCTGTAAGATTATTAATTTGTGAAGCCGATGAGGTTGAGGAGGATGAACATTTATGCTTGATAGATCGTCCCAAACCTCTTGCCATACTAGACTGCGGCCCGAGCACTTGGGTGAATATGTCTATGTCACTAGGAGAGGATTCCGCAGAAGTCGACTGCATCTCCAACATTTTGTTCTGCAATTTAAAAGGTAATGATCGTAAATAATTAGTAACGTATTAAAAGAAATAGAAATAAGAAATAAACTATTAAAATGTTCTATAAAAAATTTATTTAACAAAATTAACACTGCTTACATAATTATCTGCAGCGACAGGATCCATCCACTCACTATGCTCATTAGTGTGAGCAGCAGCATAGACATGAATGAGGGAAAAGTTTTCAGGATCATCACGTTTCTAACAAAGCGACAATATTAGCAATTTTAAAAAGATAATGTTAGTACTTA
This sequence comes from Juglans regia, assembly GCF_001411555.2. Taxonomy (NCBI): domain Eukaryota; kingdom Viridiplantae; phylum Streptophyta; class Magnoliopsida; order Fagales; family Juglandaceae; genus Juglans; species Juglans regia. Next base: position 19,205,302 of record NC_049907.1, on the reverse strand, counting down.
TCAGAAAGAATATCAGGAAAATAAATGAATTCTATAATTTTTTAATTACCATTTTTTCAGCAAGACGGTGGAATGACCTTGAACCGGCACGATGGTGGACAGTCAGAACGGATCTATTCTGTGCATTTGTAGAACTCAAGTGCTACAAAATATATTAAAAATGTTAATTGTAATATGTATACATACAATGTATAAAACGAATATGAATGTAAATAATTAAAAGATATAAATGTAAAATACCTGATAATCTGGAGATGCGAAAAGATCACAACACTTTCTCCAATCATCTAACTTCATCTGCTGAAAAGGAGACTGCGCAGCCTCTTCCAACGTCTCAAACTTCTTGAAGTGGTCATGACATCGTCCTTTGTGACGTCGGAATAGTGTAGCCATCAACTCATTCATGGTTCTCAAATCCTCGCTACGGCTAAAGTCGAGGTCGAATTCATCCTAACAAGGGAATCAAGTAAAAAATATAATATATTAATCTAAGTGAAAAAAATGTACTGAAAAGTAAACTCACCAGCACACGATTTCGAATGTGCTCCTTAATCTCATTCGGAACATCTCACCATGAGCGCACATAAAATGGAGCATAAGTTCGAACTACTGTGCCAATATAGGAGGAAAGCGCTGCTGCACTATCATCCACTCCTCCAGTGGAATTATCAGGAATTGTGACCTTCAGTTTACCGTGCCTTCTATTTTTTTCAAGAGAGATTCCACGTGTATAGCCACGACCGCGACGTGCAGATGCATCAACTACATGATAATAATAGATATACTATAATTATAATTATATAGTTATTGAGAAAAAATTATTAACTATATATATAATTATCAACGACAATATTTCCTTACTGGTAGGTGTCGACTGGCTGTTGTTCTCTTCTGTGTTAGCTTGATCTTCAGGAACGGATTCCTCGAGTGGGGAGTCCTCAATGGATTCAGGACTTGGACTTGGCGGAGGCACATTTCTTCGTTGTCGTTTTGGCGGCATTCTTTAAAATAATTAATTATATCAAAGAAAATTAATTAGAAGAAATTATGAAAATTTAAGATATTTTATAGTCACCTATATAAATAAAATATTTAGTACTTTTACTCTTCAGATGAAATTTTCATAGTTGTTTCAGAATCTCCATCAATAACATCTTCATCATCATTATCCACCTCCTGCCCGGATTCTGATTCGTATTCATCTTCTGACTCGTCTTCTTCATCTTCCTCCAAACTGACTTGAATTGAATGATCATTTAATACAGACGGGTCGAGATGTACGGGTGGGACATCATCTCTACACAAGGGGAGCAACTCGAGTGCACCGAGGTCAACAAACAAGTTAATACCCTCTCCATCTTCCTGGTATGCCTCAACAATCGGATTGTCATCTTCATCTCCACTATTCTCGTAATCTGCACTCGTTCCTGCTTCATATATATCCCATCCATAAACATCCCAGCTCCCAGCTCCAATGTCACCCAACATCTCCTCCATCTCATCATGCTCATAATCATCATCCATGTGCCGTAAATAATTGTGATGATCGACCAATACATCTGCTGACCCTTCATACGGCTCACCATGCAGTACCCATCGCGTATACCCCAGATCCATACCGTTCACAAATATATGACGCTCTACTTCATCCAATCCTATCGCACACAAATTTTTACACCCTCGACATGGACACTTAATGTAACCACGACTATCAGCAGAGGCCCGTGCAAAATCAATGAAAGTTCTTACTCCACATGCATAGGGTACGTAATCCTTTCCAAGTCTATCGTCCAGACGCATCCAATTTTTGTCCATTTCTAAAAACATCCAGATATTAATAACACGTACATTGAAAATTCACATGCATGTCTTGCCTCCAATTCTCATTACTTTTTTGATAAGGTAGTTGGTCCTATCCCATTCGAGATTATATTCTCCATATTACACAAATCTCGTCACTCTACTAATTTCCACGTTAGTAGAAATTCCGGCAGCACCTCCCCATAATTCTCCAAGTATACATGTTCAAATATCGGGATTGTGACCCTACGAACAGTATACCCGAAGAACAATAGAAGAAGATACCGAAACTTCATATTAAACGTGGAAAGTAGCGAGTAACAAAAATGTGTACTACAGATAATATAATCTCAAACTGTCCACACTGGACAATTCAGGAATCAGTGGACACATAAATATACACTGATTCCCGAACGGGTCTAAGGGTATTTATGCAATGTCACACGCATCTAGCAAAAAATCATACTAACAATGTCTCCATGTTGTTTACATTAACAATGTCACCTTCAAGTAGTGTTATATTGTTAAATTAAAGAGAGATGGAAGATAATTATGTGACCCTAAGTTTCGTGCCTTGTACACAACGAGGGAGAATTATCTTGAAGAAATGTTTAAATTTTAGTCTAATTACTTAACCGTCACAAACTGTCCGACCTTGACAACTCTCAAGGCCGGAGAGACTATGACAGTCAAGCAATTAAATTAAAATTTCAACATTTCTTCAAGATAATATTTCCTCGTTGTGTACAAGATCATCATTCTTAAAGTATAATTTTAATTGATATACTTAATTTCAAAAGTTATACTATAATTTTAATTATTATAATTCGTAAATAGTTACTTTTATGCTTATTATTACTTAATTTCAAATATTATTATAAATATTTAATTATCATACTTAAATTTCAATGGTTATACAATAATTTTAATTATTATAATTCTTAAAATAACACTTTTATTTGTTATTACTTAAAATTAAAATATTATTATAAATATTTAATTATCATACTTAAATTTCAATGGTTATACAATAATTTTAATTATTATAATTCTTAAAGAGTTACTTTTATGCTTGTTATTACTTAATTTCAAATATTATTATAAATATTTAATTATCATACTTAAATTTCAATGGTTATACAATAATTTTAATTATTATAATTCTTAAAGAGTTACTTTTATGCTTGTTATTACTTATATATTAAATATTATTATAAATATTTAATTATCATACTTAAATTTCAATGGTTATACAATAATTTTAATTATTATAATTCTTAAAGAGTCACTTTTATGTTTGTTATTACTTAATTTCAAATATTATTATAAATATTTAATTATCATACTTAAGGTTCAATGGTTATACAATAATTTTAATTATTATAATTCTTAAAGAGTTACTTTTATGCTTGTTATTACTTAATTTCAAATATTATTATCACAATTTTTCAAATCCATATCACAACATATTCACAATAACTCACAATATATTCACAAAATAACATGCCACATGTATTATCATATTTCTAAACTTGAGTAAGCAATAAACATGTATTAACAAAGCCTAATGACAATATATTTTTAATAATAAACACAATATTTCAAATTTATATCACAACATATTTAGAATAACTCACAAACTATTTACAAACTATACAAACAATAATCACAATATGATAAAGAGTAAGCATCAAATCACAACATCATATTGATAAAGTTTAGAAATATACCTAGCACTCACAATATCCTCTTACAAATCAAAATCTTCAAACTTCCCAAAACAAGCAATCCTTCAAAAAAATACAACACAAACTTATTAGAAATATTCTATAACAAAAACACATTCTATAAATATCATAAAATTTAAATAAAGACACGAAATTCGAATATTATCTTACCAAAACTCAACTCTCTCTCACTCTCTAACTCAACTCTCTCTCACTCTAACTCTCTCTCTCTCTCTCTCTTTCTGTTGCGCGCACGGGAGAAGAAGAAATAATGGGCATCCTCCCGTGCGCGTACTGATTAAGTTCTAAAATTATTAGTTTAAACGTTCGAACGTTAACTTTAAACGTCCGAACGTTAATTCTAAAATTATTCCCGCCCAGAACGTTTGAACGTTTAAAATACACGTTCGAACGTACCCTTCTTCTGATATAACATGAAATCTAGCGGGAAAGTTCCCGCACTTTCCTCATATATGTTCGAATGTATCACAATTTCTCATTCAAACGTTCGTAGATTTATGGATAAACGTTCGAACATACTACTTAAACGTCCGAACGTACATTTCATGAAAGTGTTACCATATTTGAGCGGGAAATCTCCCGCACTAATTTGACTAACGTTCGAACGTTGACGGATTTGATGTTCGAACGTATAGTATAAACGTCCTTACGTCTGAATAATCACACAGATCCCTTAATCGAGCTGGAAAATTCCCGCCTCTTAGTTTAACGTTCGAACGTTAACTTCAAACGTTCGAACGTAAGATTCCTACTATACTTAACTTATAGTATAATATATATACTACATTGTATAGTATTTTGTGCATAATATAATTTATATATTATGCACAAAATATGTGTTTTTCTAAATTACTATATATGTGTTTTTCTATATATTAATTATTTAAATTTTATACAACTATATCTTATATAATTAGTTAAACTCAATAATATACTAGTTAAATAATATATTTATACTATAATATATAGACTAAATTTACTAATAATAGTTTAGTACATACCTATATGTAAATATCATACTACTAAAAATTTACAATATTACTACCATGTTGTTCTAAATTACTAATGTATAAATATAATAGCATGTAATACTAATGTATATCTAATATACTATAAACACTAAGATGCATAATAACATCAACATGTAATATTGTAATACATATACTAATGGATAAACACTAATCTATAAATTTATAATAACATATAATACTAATGTATAATTAATAAAGTATTATTCATATCAATTTTATATAACAATATCTTGTATTAATTATATTTTTTGACCTAATAAATTCTCAACATATTCATTTTGATAAATATATTAGTAATTCTAATATACATTAGTATAATAATTAGATTTATGGCCTAATACTAATACTATTAGTAAACCACTTTAAGCCTATATATAAATTACTATATAAAGCCCTATAGTATTAATTACTAATACTATATTACTATGTGATACTATTAACTATAGTGATATATTAGTATTAGACATTAGTATACTAATACTATCAGTGATATAGCTAGTGTAATATAATAATATTTATACTAATACTATTATATAGTTATGCTAAATTAAAATCACTATAGCAAATATTAATATATAGTTATGCTAATCGCTATAACTAATACTAATACTAATATAGACTATAGTTATAACTTATAGTATTATAACTTATACTAATATATTATATAGTTATACTAAATCACTATAATTAATACTAATATAGTTATACTAATCACTATAATAGTGATATAGTATTAATATCACTATTAGTATAATACTATAATATATAGTATTAATAATAACTAATACTAATATAATTATTAGTATAACTAATATTTATATATATTAATATATATATCAAGTATAAGAGATTAGAGATTTAATATATATATATATATATATATATCAAGTATATTAGTTTATTATTAATATTTCGGTGCTTTTTTTTTAATATTCATATATAATAATATATATCATTCATTTTTTTTATAAATTTTCATATATATATAATATATAAAATAGATTTATATTAGTTAGTATACTACTATACAATACAGCGTCGTTTCTATTGCAATAGGACTTTCTTTTTAATTTTTGAATGCATGTTATTATGTTACTTGTTTTATTTAGTTGTATTTCTTGTTATAATCAAAAGTTTAATTAATTCCCACAGGTAATGTTGAGAAAATTGAAATTTAAAAGCTCACAAATTTTTTTTTTAAAAAAAAGTGGGTCAAATATGAAGTTAAAAAAAGATAAAAAAAAATAATAAAAAAATCCGACTCCGCTCCGACTCCGCTCCGACAAGTCGGAGTCGGAGTCGGAGCGGATTTTATATATTGCTAAACTTTATAAATATAAGAAGCACTCACAAAAAAACCAATAATCTAATTGTCAATAATATTATATAACATCCTAATATATAACTTAAACATTTATAATATAATATATTATATTGACAAACGTTCGAACGTAATAATAAGTACGTTCAAACGTTCTATGTATATAAGGCCAAAACCGAACGTCGAAACGCATTTCCCTGCCCGTATCCATCGTCTTCTCCGTTATTTGCCGCCACGCCGCCGTCACCGCCGCCGTCAACTTCGCCACAACCGTCACTAAAAGGTAGGCATTCATCTTTTATGCAAATAACATGTACTTTATTGAGATTTAGATTGACATTTGGATTGAGTTTGGTTTAAAACCGGATAAATATTACCGGATTTTCAACTTCATTTTCCGGCCACCACGACCAGTCATTGGCCAAATAGTCACCGTAGAAATGTTTCTTGAAGTGTATACTTCATTTACATGGTGACATTTCGGCATTTAGACCCTTGTAGAGAAATTTTCGAGATTTCAATAATGGCTGAGTCGACTCAGCCATTCTGCATCGAAACGTTCGAACGTTTCACCAAGACATTCGAACGTACGACGTTTAAATTACCGAGCCGTTACTGCTTCCACGGTCGAACGTTAATCGTCTTACATTCGGACGTGAATATTATTAAACGACATACGTTCGAACGTGAATATTTACTTTCGCACGTAAATCACATACGGTCGGACGTTTAATTATAACATCCGAACGTAGTGATTTTCTACATTATTCATGCTTCGACGTTCGGACGTTCATATTTACATTCACACGTAAAACAAATACGTTCGAACGTACATTCGAACGTATTTGTTTACTGCTTATGTTCGAACGTACATCTGTACATTCAAACGTATTTGTTTTACGTTTGAACGTAAATTT